>NC_058086.1:47812771-47951799 GCF_014858855.1 Bufo gargarizans
CTCTTGGAGCTGATATTCTTTCCTATATCCTGTTGGAGCTGATATTCCCCTATATCCTGTTGGAGCTGATATCCTCCCCTATATCCTGTTGGAGCTGATATCCTCCCTATATCCTGTTGGAGCTGATATCTACCCCTATATTCTGGTTGGAGCTGATATCTACCCTATATTCTGGTTGGAGCTGATATCCTCCCCTATATCCTGTTGGAGCTGATATCCTCCCCTATATCCTGTTGGAGCTGATATCCTCCCCTATATTCTGGTTGGAGCTGATATCCTCCCCTATATTCTGGTTGGAGCTGATATCCTCCCCTATATCCTGTTAGAGCTGATATCCTCCCCTATATACTGTTGCAGCTGATATCCTTCCCTATATCCTGTTGGATTACCTGGAAAATTCAGGTCTATGTTGCTTTAAATTCCCCCAAGGCTGAAACAATTACAGACGTTGCACATGTTCCATGGAGCCTAACTATGAGTGTAGGATAAATGACAGCTTTGTTTTCTCCTGGTCCCTTCTCCACCATTTACGGCCAATTATGGGGTTTTTTTCCCGTGAAAAACCCACCGCCGACCAGTGCAGAGGCCTTAATGACTTATACAATCAGGGTAGCACTAATAAGAAACAATGCGCAGTAAAAATGAAGGATGCGGAGAAAGTGGCCGTCACATACTTACGTATATTTTCTATTCAAGTGGAAACCTGAAATAGTTCCCCGGATACCGGATTGTCGCCGTTGCCTCCTTCGTTTTAATTAGTTATCTCTAACAAAAAAAAATATATATAAAGAAGAGATTTAAGTGTCGCGGTATATTAGCCAGCTGTAAGGGAAGCGACGGATCCGGCGACCGTCAGACTTTATTATGTCGCACAACACGTTTTAATCCAGATAACGAGAAGGGTTATTATCAGTTTACAGCATAAATATCAAGTAGTAAAAAAGAACGTGCGGCGCTGATCGGGCGCCATAAACCACAGGCGCCATAAATGTAGCCGCGGAGATGTAGGCAGGGACATCATTTACCAACATTTGGGTGCAAAGGAAGTCACTGTACTGCGGGGATGATTAACCCCTTTATTACTGTGTGTATATCTATCTATCTCTCTATCTCTTGTCTACTATTATTATTATTAAAGCGCCATTCATTCCATAGCGCTGTACATATGATAAGCGGTGCACATACATAACACAGACAATTGCACCAAGCATAAACAAGACAAGTTACAAAACTGGTACAGAAGGAGGGAGGGCCCTGCCCGCGAGGGCTCACAATCTATAAGGGATGGGGGAAGGACACAGTAGAAGAGGGTAAAGCTGTCCATCCATCCATCCATGCATCTATCTATATCTCCTATCTATTTAGTTTCCATATGCATTCCTATCATTTCTGAATATTTTTGGTTGCCCCCCCCCCCCGGCCGTATTCAGTGTCCATTTGTGCTTGTTTTGCGCCTGCGCTGGAGGATCTTCATCTGTGGCTGTAAACACTGTTTTATTACACATAATAACTCATTGTAAAAAACTCACAGATTCATTGAACCGCACAAACGTAGCTGTTATTGGACCACACAAACAGGGCCGAGAGCGTAAAAGACTCTTAATAAGCTCGCCGCACTCGGAGTAATGCTCTCGCCATAAAGCGCTGACGCTGCATGTAATATATTGCTCTAGAACAGGCAGCTTCACACAATTCACCTTATTTTCTGCCTAAAATATCCCCACAATAGCGAGGCCGAGACAGGAGATGAAATATGAGCGTCTGCTGCCGAGAACGCAAACAGTGTGAGCCGCGTCACGTGACATCACTTTAATTATTGAGCAAATTAAAAATGTTTGCAGATACGGCGCAGACTAATAAGCGGCAGGAAAGAATAAACATGAATGTTCTCCACTGAATAGACGAGAGTAATTACTGCAGGGAAACCCTCCATTACAGCCCCTGCTGCAGCCTCAATTACCCTCCATCACAGCCCCCGCTGCAGCTAATTACCCTCCATTACAGCCCCCGCTGCAGCTAATTACCCTCCCTCCATACATTGTCTATAGGAGAGACTTATAGGGGGCCTGGAAGATCTGCAAGAAACTTTACTGCACATTACATTTCCAGCAAAAAAAAAAAAAAAAAGTAAAATAATAAATGGTGCTCTATTTAAAGAGAACCCATCACTAGAAGGAAGAAAAAGGGGTGTGGTTTATCCAATGTTACCCCAAAAATTTCTATTTTGAGGCTGTTCTTCAGGACATAGCTTAAAGGGCATCTGTCAGCAGTTTTGTCCCTATGACACCGGCTGACCTGTTCCATGTGCACTTGGCAGCTAAAGGCATCTGTGTTGGTCCCATGTTCATATGTGCCCACATTGCTGAGAAAAATTAAGTTCTAATATATGCAAATGAGCCTCTAGGAGCAATGGGGGCGTTGCTGTTACACCTAGAGGCTCTGCTCTCTCTGCAACTGGCACGCCCCCTGCACGTTGATTGACAGGAACAGGTGTGATGATGTTTATACCGCCTGGCCCTCTCAATCAAAGTTCATGGAATTGTCCAGAGAAGATTGAGACAGTTGGCAACTAAGTATCACCTAGTACAGACTGCCTAAAGCAGTCATGTGATCAGGGCCGTCTTTAATATTGATTGGACCCTGGGCAAAAATTTACTTGGGCCCCCTGGATCCCGCCTTCCCACACCTTAGCAGGCAATCACGCCCTCCACCACAACACACACAATAATCCACACACCTGGTAGAGTCCAGTGAATGACTGTAAATACTTCCAGTTCTGAAGACTCCAGCGGCTCAGGATCAGTGCTCTGGGCAGCTGGGCTCAGGCTGGAAGTGGGCACCGCTCTGCAGGAAGGAGACCGGGGCTCGGCTCACCCTAGTGTTACAGTGCACCCCAGCACCCCACAGTATGCAGTATAGCACCCTATAGCATACAGCACCACACAGTATGCAGTATAGCACCTTATAGTATACAGCACCCCACACTATACAGTACCCCACAGTATATAGTATAGCAGCACACAGTATACAGCACCCCACAGAATACAACAGTATACAGTAGAGCAGTATAGCACCCCACACTATACATCACCCACAGTATACAGGCCTCCCACACAGTATACAGCCCCCCCACAATATACAGCCCCACATAGTATACAGCCCCCCCAGTATACAGGCCCACCACACAGTATACAGCAACCCACTATACAGTAGTTTACAGTATATTAGCATAACAGCCCCAGTAACCTTTTTCTGATATAATCTTCACAAAAAAAGCTCCACAGTTAAGGCAAACTTCACCTGCAACACTCCTGCTAGGACCTGTGATGATCTCATAGCCATGTGACCAGTAATATTGCTAGGTTACTGGTCACATGGTGATGATGTCATTAAGGTCCTAGATCACATTCACAGCTCTAACACAATACGATGCCGGTGTAGCGTTATACTACCCTACCTCGTGAGATTTCCCTACCTCCTGACTTCCTGTCGCACTGCTAATGACGTGAGAAGGCGGTCCTGAGTTTTGACGATCTGCGCATGCGCAAAACCGACAGTTTATTGAAAATATCAGCGGAGTTCAGCTTTACACCGGAACACTGCGCATGCGCATGAGAGCCTCAGTAGGGAAATATTACGGCCCAGTGCGCAAACGCGGCTAACTCCGGCCGGCGCATGCGCAGTGTCCCGTGTGAAGCTGAACTCCGCTGAGATTTTCCATAAACTGTCGGTTTGGGCATGCGCAGATCGTCAAAACTCAGGAACGCCTCCTCACGTCATTAGCAGTGTGACGGGAAGTCAGGAGGTAGGGAAATCTCACGAAGTAGGGTAATGTAACGCTACACCGAGACTCACCCCCTGTGAAGCTGACAGCCTGACACCCGGGGCAGCTGCCCCTTTTGCCCCTAAAGTCGGCCCTGGATGTGATATACCATGTGACTCCACAGAATCAGGAGGCTCTTTCCTGTTCAGCTCCTCAACCCCATTTAGCACTTTTTGTGCTGCTTAGTGGGTTCATTCACAATTCAGTTAAAATTTTAGTTCCTTTTTTTAGTTTACATTTCCTTATTTTTTTATTTTAAAGGAGTTGTGCAGAGGGGATGATCATTTTACATGGAGGTCCTAGAGGGGGTCCCCTGCTCTAAGCCCCCCTCTATTAACATTTCAATGGGAGCATTACTGCAATAGTCAAAATGTTCCTCCAATTGCTATTTTGGAGGAAAAGGCTGTTTCCATGTGGAATGGTTGGGGCTTAAATGATGTGCGATTTAAATGTCAGTACATGGGAGTCATGTAATACTACAATTCCCCTAGAGGGGGCGCTTTAGGAGAAATGCACAGCCATTCATAGATTATAAGACCTGAGTTCCAGCTGATTCAATTGCAGCAATATTGTGAAAGGTATTGAGCCAATTTCCAGTCCCTGACAGCAAGTAGAGACTTTGAAGCATTAAAAATAGGGGGGAGGGGAGGGGGGGGGGGGATATTTTAATAATATGCTTAGAAGGTTACTTTTGTTTCCAGTTTGATCTGAAAAAGGAAACATTACTGAGACAAGATGCAACAGTGTGAACGGCGACCTATAGTGCCTGGGCGTCCACCCGCAATGCTAAAGGTTGTCCACATGTCAGTCACCTCCCTCTGCCATCTCAGTAAATGACCCCCATATCTATTGTCGTCCATCTTGTTTATTTTGAACCCGCTCCACGTACTGCAGGATAAAGATCTCGCGGCAGATTTATTGCGCAGGTGACGGCTCAGGACTTGCGGCTCCAGATTATTCTACGGCCGCTTTTCTCCATTAGGAAATTATATTTCATAATCAGAATTGAACCTGAAGTTTCCTGCGATAATTGCGACAATTAGCGACTGATTTCCTTCCGCTTAATCATTGCACTTATTTCAGTAAAATATTTTTCGAGGGCCTAATTTACGGTTTTCTTTTTTTAAATGGCTTCGCTGTGACTTCCGAGCACCTGCATGAAATGCAAAGTAAATTGCGGAAATCACGGGACCTGCTCGGCCGCTCCATCAGATGTAACGGTCATAGCCAAGGAACGCACTTCATCCTCATACTCCCTCCGTGAACCCCTTGTAGTCCTCCATAGAGACCCCCATAAACTACTGCCTTGATAATAACCGCGTACAAAATCACCTTACTTTGTAAATGTATAGTTCATCCTGATCTTTCTGGTTCTTGAACTGAATCCCAGTGCAGACCATACTTCCAAGTCCTGTTTCTGTTTTTTGTGGGACTGACATGCAAACAGGAGAAGGCTTTCATTTGGATAAATGAGAGTACTTCTATTTTTTTTTTTTTTGGGGGGGGGGGGGGTGTCGGAATGAAACGGGGACGTTTTAATAGTCATGTGACTTGAGATTTAAATGATGAGATTTGGGGGTAAAGATTATTATACACTAGAGCAGGGGTCAGCACTCTAGCTGTTGTGCAACTACAACTCCTAGCATGCAGATTTGGCTGTTCTTGGAACTCACATACATGTAAATGGTGAATGCTGGGAGTTGTAGTCTTTCTTAACAGCTCAAGGTTGCCGACCTTTGCACTAGAGAGGTTGGTGATTTAAAAAAGGACAAATTACTTGCACTGTATACCCTACGCCAGCCAACATCCCCCCAAAAATCAAAAATGTATATCACATGGTGGCCAACTGCATAGGACAGCGCAGCTGGTATTGCTCCTATACGGTATACCGACATGTACCTGCCTGGTGGATCCGCTGTGCATATACCTTTAATAAATATGTATCGGCCCCTCCTCTCATTTTGCAGGATTTGTTAGCTCGGGTTGCCTAGCAACCACCTGTCTTCCTGTCTGGGTGACCACCAGTAGAGCACACACAGGTTAGAGGCGGTCCATCCGCTGCACAGTAGACTGCCTCGCTGTGTGCACAGACTTGTCTTAGGCTCCTCCCACCAGGGGAACACAAGGCTGGAAGAGATTGCTGGAGTGACCTAGAACATGTCTTTGAAGGAGAAATTTCCGGAATTAATGAATTGATTCCGAGAGGTTGTGTGTGGTATATATTACGGGTTTATGATGCAGAGAGAGAAAAAAAGAGAGAAAATGAAAATTGGATTTAAAAAATAAATTCCTGTTACGCGTCGCCCGCACTTTCTACCATTTGGTTTAAGAAAAAGTAATTTATTTCTCCTCTCTACATGAAACATAAAAACCCTCATCTCGTCGCTGCGCTGCCGCGGTGATTTATTCTGGGATTGCAGCTAATATTCTGGGAGAGGAGATATTGTGATATTATAAATTCAGATTAATTATTTTTTTGCAAAATAAACTTTTATGAGAACGTCAATAGGATGGACCCCCGGGGGACCCACTGACGAGCTGAATGTAAAGGGTTGAGCTGAGGTACCAGACACGACCACCCTGGTGGTCATTGAGGTGGTCGCTGAGGATCCCAACCTTAGATGGATGACCGCTCCAGAGGTTAAGCCATTGATGTGCATTGCTTTGTAATAAAAGTTTTTAATAAGTTGCCCCCTGAATTTGACAGTTCAAGCTTACAGCAATTTTTTTCAGATAATTTGCTGTGTTTGGCAGCCTGTATCTTATCTATGGGGAAGCAGATACAGACTGCAGAAAACATCCAGTGACTATCGTCTGAGAAGATAAGCAAGAGTAATGAGAGTTTCCATTGTAAACCCGCCCACGAGGGGTATGTATTCTCATGGGGAACCATTACTATTAGCTGAAGTCTCAAAAACAGCGCATATAGAGCAGGATCTACCCCACTACCCCACAGTGAGGACTGGTAGCCCTATGGCAAATACCAAAATGGGACTACACTGTGTTTTCTAACCCCCTTCCTCGAATGGTGACATGCCCGTCAGACCAGTCCCACATGAGTTTGCATAAGGAGCCCTGGTTTCTATTATTTTGGTTCCCCTTTCCTTGGCATTTGGTGCTTTTCAGGTGTCCAGTGTTTTGTTAACCCGAGATCTTCCATTATATTAGGATAATCCCATAAATTATCCTGATCTTCCATTGATTTATATGATCAGTACAAGCTGAAAACAAAGCAGCTGTCAACTGACAGCCTCTCCATGATCAGAAGCAGCCTTTACTAAAGTGCAGACTGTGGGCTCCTCAGGGGCGAGGTAAAAGTGGGAGGTGGGGCTTTAAATAATACAAGGTCAACTCCTAGAAATAGGACTTCATAGACTGGACCCCAGAAAAGGATATACCATTTATCTGCAGAGGGAAATTCAACTGGAAGCAAAGAAAATGGAAGCAGCCAGGACTGAGTCCCCATAGTAGTGGCACAGTCTGCCTCTGTTGCCCTTGATTGTAAGCTCTTTGGTAAAGGCCTCATGCAAATGACCATATCCGTTTTGTGGTCCGCAAAATGCAGATGACAACCATGTGCTGTTCATTTAATTTTTTTGTGAAACCCATAGAAATGATTGGGTCTGTGTGCAATCCGTGAAAAAATGTGGATCAGACATGGATACAAAATACGGTGGTGTACATGGGGCCTAAGAGTGATTGTACTGACGGGGGCCACCAATACCATACACGTCACATAATATCACGGCCTCCAGGTTGTCTCTTAAACGTCTCGTCTTAGCAACTGCTTGGCAATAATAATAATAATAATAGCAGAATATAATCCACATACTTAGCGGCGGCTGCTCCAAGTAGAAGACGCCAATTAGAGAGCACTTGTCAGCTGTAGAGCGGAGCGTGAACGTGAGAGATGACAGGAGCGGAAGGAAATCTCTGTTTACTTCTCAGAGTAAACATCTGAGGTTTGTCTGCATCGTTACTGTGAGAGGAGACGAGCGTCAGAGGAAACCCCGACTCCCAGCAGCTATCCTTCACACCGACCTCACACCCTCCATATTACAGAAGGGATTGGATAGGTGATGTCACCGCTGATCTCTAGTGAATGGGTAGACTGCATTCTCAGTGATGTCACCGCTGATCTCTAGTGAATGGGTAGGCTGCGATCTCTAGTGAATGGGTAGGCTGCATTCTCAGTGATGTCACCGCTGATCTCTAGTGAATGGGTAGGCTGCATTCTCAGTGATGTCACCGCTGATCTCTAGTGAATGGATAGGCTGCATTCTCAGTGATGTCACCGCTGATCTCTAGTAATGGATAGGCTGCATTCTCAGTGATGTCTCCGCTGATCTCTAGTGAATGGATAGGCTGCATTCTCAGTGATGTCACTGCTGATCTCTAGTGAATGGATAGGCTGCATTCTCAGCGATGTCACAGCTGACCTCTAGTGAATGGATAGCCGTCATTCTCAGTGATGTCACCGCTGATCTCTAGTAAATGGATAGGCTGCATTCTCAGTGATGTCACCGGCACCAGGGGCTTTGCCAGGCTAAAACATTCGGGGCCTGGGCCCCTGATGTTTTGTCCCAGGCCCCGAATGTACTGCCTGCCAGGCAGATATAATTGTATTGCTATCCTCAGGATGGCAATACAATTAAATATATAATGCACTTCTATGATCTGAAGAACCTGTGATGACATAACAGGTCACGTGATCAGTGCAAAGAGCAGGGGTTGAGAAGGACCTGTGATGATGTCACCATCATGTGACCAGTGCAGGAGAGGAGGAGAAGTCCTGGGGAAGAAACTGTGGTGAGGTCTGCTACATGGGGAGAGGTAAGTGAAGGGAGAGGCAGAGCAATGCTGGGAGTCATGGTTATTTAACTGGGACTGTATGTTAGGGCTAAAGGCAGGGATGTTATCATGGGACTAAATGTTCAGGAGTGATGTTATTAACATGGGACTGTATATTGATGGTGGCTGTGGGAGGAAGTGATGTTTACATGGGACTGTATGTTGGAGGAAGCTGGAGACGGGTGGTGTTATTTATATGAGACTGTATGTTGGAGGGGGCTGGAGAGATTGTGCAATGTTATTTACATGGGACTGTATGTTTATGGTGGCTGGAGAGGGGGTGGTGTTATTTACATGGGGCTCTATGGCAGAGGGAGGGAAATAGTGTTATTTACATGGGACTGTATGGTGGAGGGGCTGAGGAATAATAATTTGTGAGGACACTAAGAGGAGAAATATAACTACAGGCGGAATGCAAGGGGAGAGCATTATAACAGGAGGGGGCACTATAAATACTGGGGGCACTGTGGGGACATTTTAAATCCAGGGGACATTAGGCGTTCTTATTACTACTGGGGGCTCTGTAGGAGTGACTTATGGATCAACCTTATTTCTACAAAGAGCGCTATGGGGGCCTTATTACTATTGGGGGGCTCTGTGAGGGCATTGATAATACCGAAGGGCTCTACTAATGGAGGAACTCTTGGGGGGAATTATCACTGTAGGGGGCAGTATTACTAACGAGGACACTCTAGAAGGGAATTACTATTGGTGGGACTATGAGGAGCACTGTTACAATGGGGGGCGCTAAATTTTTCTTCAGGATAGTGTCTGGGGGTATTAGGGGGCACAGCGAGCAACAGGATAACACTGTGGGGGCTCCAGGTTGGGGGATGATGATAGAAATGTGAGGAAGCTAAGATCTCTGTGTGTCAAACTCTGCAGAGACGAGGCGGCTTAGAGGAGTTGTCTGGACCCAGTGGAGAAGATGAGACGTCACCTGGAGGCACCGGATGGGACAGGTATGTGCTGCTGTATAGCGAGTACAGCAAAATGCAGCGTGCGCGGGGAGGGTCGACTCAGGCTACTTTCACACTATAAGTAGCCTTCTCTGGCAGGCTGTTCTGAGCAGCCTGACGGTTCCGTGCTACAGCTAGTGCACCGTGCCTCCGGATGTCCGCTCCGGCCCCATTCATTATAATTGGGAGGACCGGAGGTCCGGCCGCTCTACGGCAAACATGCCGAGAGGTGGGCTGAAAAAAACTACAGCATGCTACAGTTTTATTCCAGCCGCCTCTATGCATTTTTGCGGTGCTGCGGCCGGACCTCCGGTCCGCCCAATTATAGTGAATAGGGCCGGAGCGGACATCCGGAGACACGGTGCACTAGCGGTAGCATGGATCCAGCAGGCTGTTCCCCCACCAGAACAGTGTGAAAGTAGCCTTAGAGAACTGGGCCATATTCATTGGGGCTTGGGCCCTGGATCCATTGAGACCCTAGCAACGCCCCTGGTCACCGCTGATCTCTAGTGAATGGATAGGCGGCATTCCTAAGTGGTACATGCGCCTCAGCATGAGGATAGACAATATTTGCGCCTCGGATTCTTCTGTATTTTTCTTTTCAGGATATAAACATCTCTCTACATGGAAGGAAGTGAGAGGCTGATTGTAGTCATTACAAGGGAGAGAGCGGCACATGTACTAGTTGCCTAGTATTACCGCTGAATGTTAAACTATTGTTACAATGTAACAATGTAAACTGCTTAGAGCGCAACATTCCCTGCAGCAAAAGAACTCAAACATAATAGACAGGAAAGTAAAGCAAAAACAACAAAACACAGCACTTTCTGCTGATTTCTGAATGCTGGGGCTCATGCACACGAATTTCTTTTTTGTCCGCATGCGATCCACATTTTTTGCGGGTCAGATGCGGACGCATTAAGTTCAGTGGGGCCACAAAAGTATGTCCATTCCGCAGTCCCGCTAAAAAATAATACATGTCCTATTGTCCGTAAGACACATTGATTTGAATTGTTCTGCATCTGACCCTCATAAAATGTAGATCAGATGCGGATCCAAAATACATTCGTGTGCATGAGCCCTTACACAATGACTGTAGCTTTATGGCAGTCATATCATTATAGTTATCAACACAGGCTGCTTCATAGTAAGTAAAAGCCCTAAAACCGGATGAATCCTCAAAGTGACGGGATGCCTTGAAAATGGGACTTTAGGAGTGCAGGGTAGTGTGTCCTGTGCAGTCGCACTTCACTAAGGCCACCCCTGATAGTAGTTATATCCTTGTACATAGGAGCAGTATTATAGCTTATATTCTTGTACATAGGAGCAGTATTATAGTAGTTATATTCTTGTACATAGGGGCAGTATTATAGTAGTTATATTCTTGTACATATGAAGCAGTATTATAGTAGATATATTATTGTACATAGGAGCAGTATTATAGTAGTTATATTCTTGTACATAGGAGACAGTATTATAGTAGTTATATTCTTGTACATAGGAGCAGTATTATAGTAGTTATATTCTTGTACATAGGGGCAGTATTATAGCAGTTATATTCTTGTACATATGAAGCAGTATTATAGTAGATATATTCTTGTACATAGGAGCAGTATTATAGTAGTTATATTCTTGTACATAGGAGGCAGTATTATAGTAGTTATATTCTTGTACATAGGAGCAGTATTATAGAAGTTATATTCTTGTACATAGGAGGCAGTATTATAGTAGTTATATTCTTGTACATGGAAGACAGTATTATAGTAGTTATATTCTTGTACGTAAGAGCAGTATTATAGTAGTTATATTCTTGTACATATGAAGCAGTATTATAGTAGATATATTCTTGTACATAGGAGCAGTATTATAGTAGTTATATTCTTGTACATAGGATGCAGTATTATAGTAGTTATATTCTTATACATAGGAGCAGTATTATAGAAGTTATATTCTTGTACATAGGAGGCAGTATTATAGTAGTTATATTCTTGTACACAGGAGGCAGCATTATAGTAGTTATATTCCTGTACATAGGAGCAGTATTATAGTAGTTATATTCTTGTACATAGGAGCAGTATTATAGTAGTTATATTCTTGTACATAGGAGCAGTATTATAGTAGTTATATTCTTGTACATAGGAGCAGTATTATAGTAGTTATATTCTTGTACATAGGAGCAGTATTATAGTAGTTATATTCTTGTACATAGGAGCAGTATTCTAGTAGTTATATTCTTGTACATGGAAGACAGTATTATAGTAGTTATATTCTTGTACGTAAGAGCAGTATTATAGTAGTTATATTCTTGTACATATGAAGCAGTATTATAGTAGATATATTCTTGTACATAGGAGCAGTATTATAGTAGTTATATTCTTGTACATAGCAGCAGTATTATAGTAGTTATATTCTTGTACATAGGAGCAGTATTATAGAAGTTGTATTCTTGTACATAGGAGCAGTATTATAGTAGTTATATTCTTGTACATAGGATGCAGTATTATAGTAGTTCTATTCTTGTACATAGGAGGCAGTATTATAGTAGTTCTATTCTTGTACATAGGATGCAGTATTATAGTAGTTATATTCTTGTACATAGGAGAAGTATTATAGCAGTTATATTCTTGTACATAGGAGCAGTATTATAGTAGTTATATTCTTGTACATAGGAGAAGTATTATAGTAGTTATATTCTTGTACATAGGAGCAGTATTATAGTAGTTCTATTCTTGCACATAGGAGCAGTATTATAGTAGTTATATTCTTGTACATAGGAGAAGTATTATAGTAGTTATATTCTTGTACATAGGAGCAGTATTATAGTAGTTCTATTCTTGCACATAGGAGCAGTATTATAGTACTTATATTCTTGTACATAGGAGCAGTATTATAGTAGTTATATTCTTGTACATAGGAGCAGTATTATAGTAGTTATGTTCTTATATATAGGATCGTTATTATAGTAGTTATATTCTTGCACATAGAGCGGTATTATAGTAGTTATATTCTTGTACATAGGAGCAGTATTATAGTAGTTATGTTCTTGTACATAGGAGCAGTATTATAGTAGTTATGTTCTTATATATAGGATCGTTATTATAATAGTTATATTCTTGCACATAGAGCGGTATTATAGTAGATATATTCTTGTACATAGGGGCAGTATTATAGCAGTTATAGTCTTGTACATAGGAGCAGTATTATAGTAGTTATATTCTTGTACATAGGAGCAGTGTTATAGTAGATATATTCTTGTACATAGGAGGTAGTATTATAGTAGTTATATTCTTGTACATAGGAGCAGTGTTATAGTAGTTATATTCTTGTACATAGGAGCAGTATTATAGTAGTTATATTCCTGTACATAGGAGCAGTATTATAGTAGTTATATTCTTGTACATAGGAGCAGTATTATAGTAGCTATATTCTTGTACATAGGAGGCAGTATTTCAGTATAGTGTATTTTTGTATTTATTAGTGATTGTTACGGCATGTGTGTTTATATCTCATGAACATGTATTAATCACTTATGAGAATACCAACAGGAAAGATTAGTATGCCAGTTCTTTACACGCTGCATTTGTGCTTCTGTTATTATACCGTACATACACATTTATTAGAAACCATAAAGGAACATGTTGTATTAGCAATCTCACTTGGGATTTACATTGAAATTGAAATTCCAGTGTGTTCTCACAAAGGATTTGAAATTAAAGGGGTCACTCACTGCATTTGAAAAATAAAAATACAATCGAGTAAATTCCCTTGCTGCAATGAGAGCAGTAAACTCCTGATTCTTTCCATTATTCTGGTGAAAGGACAAGCAGAGCGTTGCGTGCAGATTGCATCCTCTGCTGTTATTCTCTAGTGATTTGATACATTGTATTTCTGAGTCTTTACATCTTATTTACATTGTTGTGACATTGGATAATATGTTCACAATAGATTTACAGTCTCCAGGATTATTTATTTCTTTTTTTGCATATCCCCCCCCCCCCCCCCCTCCCCCAGAGACTCCAAGTACATATTCACATTTATGGCAAGTGACTGTGTCCGGGTTGAATCAATCAATGTCACTCAAATGGTCCAAGATTACAGTCCAGGATACTATTAATATTAATGATGTTTGCAAAGATGAGCTGAAGAGGCATCTGCATGCGGAGGAGTGAGGATCCCGGTCTAGATGCAATCAAGGTTCATTTACATATGTTAAACATCATCAATAAAAGAAAACTTCCTCCCAGACTGAAATGTCTGCTAAATGGTTGTATCCCATATCTATCTATCTATCTATCTATCTATCTATCTATCTCATATCTATCTATCTATCTATCTATCTATCTATATAAACAGCAAAAAAATGTTTTTGGGGTGCATAAAGCAGGTTGCTACAGTATACCTTACTCTGGTGTGCTGCCTCTTTTTGGATCAGTTTGGACCCATAGTTTATGATCATTGAGGGACTGCACCCATCTTCTTTTTTATATTGTACTATTGCTTTTTCGGTTGTAGTATCTGTCTGTCTATCTATCTATCATGGATGGCAGGATCAGGCAGAAATTAACAGTACAGTCATGGCCATAAATGTTGGCACCCCTGAAATTTTTCAAGAAAATGAAGTATTTCTCACAGAAAAGTATTGCAGTAACACATGTTTATTCCCTTTGTGTGTATTGGAACAAAACCAAAAAAGGGAGGAAAAAAAGCAAATTGGACATAATGTCACCAAACTCCAAAAATGGGCCGGACAAGACAAAATTATTGGCGCCCATAACTTAATATTTGGTTTCACACCCTTTGGAAAAAATAACTGAAATCAGTCGCTTCCTATAACCCTCAATAAGCTTCTGACTCCTCTTATCCAGAATTTTGGACCACTCTTCCTTAGCAAACTGCTCCAGGTCTCTCTTATTGGAAGGGCACCTTTTCTGGACAGCATTTTTAAGATCTCTCCACAGGTGTTCAATGGGATTCAGATCTGGACTCCTTGCTGGCCACTTCAGAACTCTCCAGCGCTTTGACGTATGTTTGGGGTCATTGTCCTGCTGGAAGACCCAAGATCTCAGACGCAAACCCAGCTTTCTGACACTGGGCTCTAATCTACAGGGTGACCCAAAATCCGTTGGTAATCCTCAGATTTCATGATGCCTTGCACACATTTAAGGCACCCAGTGCCAGAGTCTGCAAAACAACCCCAAAACATCAATCAACCTCCACCATATATTTCACTGTAGGTACCGTGTTCTTTTCTTTGTAGGCCTCATTCCGTTTTCGGTAAACAGTAGAATGATGTGGTTTACCAAAAAGCTCTATCTTGGTCTCATCTGTCCACAAGACGTTTTCCCAGAAGGATTTTGGCTTACTCAAGTTTTTGCAAAATGTAGTCTTGCTTTTTTATGTCTCTGGGCCAGCAGTGGGGTCCTCCTAGGTCTCCTGGGGTCTCCTGGGTCCCCCTGGGTCTCCTCTCATAGCGTTTCATTTCATTTAAATGTCGACGGATAGTTCTCTCTGGCCCAGGGAGATTATCTACAGTGCCACGGGTTGTAACTTCTTGATGATGTTGCGCACTGTGGACAAAGGCAAATCTAGATCTCTGGAGATGGACGTGGAACCTTGAGATTGTTGATATTTTTCCATAATTTTGGTTCTCCAGTCCTCAGACAGTTCTTCTCCTCTTTCTGTTGTTCATGCTCAGTGTGGCGCACAATGCAGACTAAGGCCTCATGCACACGACCGTTGTGTGCATCCGTGGCCGTTGTGCCGTTTTCCGTTTTTTTTCACGGATCCATTGACTTTCAATGGGTCCGTGGAAAAATTGGAAAATGCACCGTTTGGCAGCCGCATCCGTGATCCGTGTTTCCTGGCCGTGAAAGAAATATGACCTGTCCTATTTCTTTATACGGCCAACGGTTCACGGACCCATTCAAGTCAATGGGTCCGTGAAAAATCACGGATGCACACAAGATTGGCATCCGTGTCCGTGATCCGTGTCCGTGGTCCGTGTCCGTTTTTTCCTATCATTTCAATGGCAAACTTTACTTTGATTTTTTTTATTTCATTTTTCATGTCCGTGGATCCTCCAAAAATCAAGGAAGACCCACGGACGAAAAAACGGTCACGGACCTACGGACCCCGTTTTTGCGGACCGTGAAAAAAAACTGTTGTGTGCATCCGTGTCCGTTGTTCCGTTTTCCGTGATTTTCTGCTCACCCATTGACTTTCAATGGGTCAGTTGAAAATTCGGAAAATGCACTGTTTGTCATCCGCGTCCGTGATCCGTGTTTCCTGTCCGTCAAAAAAATATGACCTGTCCTATTTTTTTGACGGACAACGGTTCACGGACCCATTCAAGTCAATGGGTGCGTGAAAAAACACGGAGGCACACAAGATTGTCATCCGCGTCCGTGGTCCGTGTCCGTTTTTTTCCTATCATTTTCAAGGCAAACTTGACTTAGATTTTTTTTTTTCACTTTTCTGGTCTGGTGATCCTCCAAAAATCAAGGAAGACACACGGAAGAAAAAACGGACACGGATCACGGAACAACGGAACCCCGTTTTGCGGACCGTGAAAAAATATTGTTGTGTGCATGAGGCCTTAGTAAACTTCTCTCCTTTTTATCTGCTTTCGTGTGTGATTTTTATATTGCCCACACCTGTTACCTGTGAGTTCAAAGAAGCATCACATGCTGGAAACAATCTTATTCATCCACAATATTGAGGGCGCCAATAATTGTGTCCGGCCCATTTTTGGAGTTGGTGACATTATGTCCAATTTGCTTTTTTTCCTCCCTTTTTTGGTTTTGTTCCAATACACACAAAGGGAATAAACATGTGTTACTGCAATACTTTTCTGTGAGAAATACTTAATTTTCTTGAAAAAATTCAGGGTGCCAACATTTATGGCCATGACTGTATATATTTTATTGACTGACATGAACCCGGCAAAATGGAGAGGAGATAACTGGTTAATGATAAGGGGAAGGCAGGATGGAAGGGATGAAATACATAATGGTGAAGGAAGTAGCAGTTTAGGGAAGGAATAGAGGTTGACATATGGAGGGAATAGATATGGTCAAAAATAAATGGATAGAACAGTGAGGGGATACAGGTTTTATAGGGATGGAGAGTGTACAAGGATATGATGGTGAGGACCAAGAAGGATAAGGGGGACAAAGCTATGAGGAAGAATGGAAATGTGGGATTAGGAGGATAGATATATATGTGAATCAGGGAATGATAAACTGGACAGTTTCCTAGAGCACCTTTACTATGGTGTTTGGGACCCCAAGAGAAATCTAAAACTCACCAGTATTAAATGAGGATGTATTATTTTGGAAATTAATTACAGTATTGAGTTTTTATTATTATTATTATTATTCTTATTATTATTATTTGTATACTGATGTTTTATATGGATTATATATTCCAGCACTATATGGCAGTACAGCTTGTTTCCTGGGGACAAATTTGTATCAGTATGAAGGCAAGGTCATTATGTTGGAGGTGGGGGAATGGCCAGATAGATGGTAAGCAGGTATAAGGGATAGGGATGAAATTAAGACATGATCTGTAAGAGAGAAGCAGGGAGGGGAAGGAACAGGAAGGATAGGGAGTGTCGGTCATCTTAAAGGGATTATCCCATGACTAATGTAAAAATTGAAAATCAGACCTCAAATAGCACAAGACAATCTCTTGGTAACACAGCTAGAACCAGCCCTGTACCTCACATGGATCCAGAGATCTCCACATTCATTGCTCTGCTAGATTTATATCAAGCTGACAGCTCAAGGGGCGTGTCTTCTCTGCTGCAGCTCAGGGGGCGTGTCTTCTCGTCTGCAGGTAAGGGGGCGTGTCTTCTCTGCTGCAGCTCAGGGGGCATGTCTTCTCTGCTGCAGGTAAGGGGGCATGTCTTCTCTGCTTCAGGTAAGGGGGGGTGTCTTCTCTGCTGCAGGTAAGGGGGCGTGTCTTCTCTGCTGCAGGTGAGGGGGCATGCCTTTTCTGCTGCAGATCAGGGGGTGTGTCTTCTCTGCTGCAGGTAAGGGGGCGTGTCTTCTCTGCTGCAGCTCAGGGGGCGTGTTCTGTCTTCATACACGTTCACACAGTGTGCAGTCTGGCATTCAGTATAAACCATTCCTGTCTTCCAAATAAGAGGACTGTTTTCTGTAGTCTAACTTGTTTATTGGCAAAACAGGAGAACTGATGTGCGATCACTTGATTGGTAAAACTATAAGAATACAAATAGCTTGTATAAGTATAAAGTATACAAGATAGCATGTACAGCAGAAAGCATAGAACAACATGTACAGTCCTGATCAAAGTTTAAGACCACTTGAAAAATGGCCAAAAATCCTATTTAGCATGGCTGGATCTCAACAAGGTTCCAAGTAGAGCTTCAACATGCAACAAGAAGAAATGGGAGTGAGACCAAACATTTTTTGAGCATTCAATTTAATGAAAACAACGAATAAACTGAAACAGGCTGTTTTTCAGCTGATCAAAAGTTTAGGACCACACCTCCAAAAAAAACTAAACCCCCCCCAAAACAGAAATCCAACCTCCAAACATGAACTCAGTAATGAGTAGCTCCGCCGTTATTGTTTCGGCATGCTTGATGCAAGCGTTTCCATGAGGTTAGTGGGAACATTTCTCCAAGTGGTGAAGACGGCCGCACGAAGGCCATCTACTGTCTGGAACTGTTGTCCATTGTTGTAAACTTCCCTTGCCATCCATCCCCAAAGGTTCTCAATTGGATTTAGATATGGGGAACACGCAGGATGGGCCGAAAGAGTGATGTTATTCTCCTGGAAGAAGTCCCTTGTCCTGCGGGCATTGTGTACTGTAGCATTGTCCTGTTACCACACAGACGAGGGCCCTCAGTCATGAGGGATGCTCTCTGCAACATCTGGACATAGCCAGCGACCGTTTGACGCCCCTGCACTTCCTGAAGCTCCATTGTTCCACTGAAGGAAAAAGCCCCCCAGACCATTATGGCGCCCCCTCCACTGTGGCGCGTAGAAAATATCTCAGGTGGGATCTGCTCGTCATGTCAGTAACGCTGGAAACCATCAGGACCATCAAGGTTACATTTTTTCTCATCAGAGAATAAAACTTTCTTCCACCTTTGAATGTCCCATGTTTGCTGCTCTCTTGCAAAGTCCAAACGAGCAGTTCTGTTGCGTTCAAGGAGACGAGGTCTTTGAAGACGTTTTTTGTTTTTGAAGCCCTTCAGTCTCAGATGCCGTCTGATGGTTATGGGGCTGCAGTCAGCACCAGTAAGGACCTTAATGTGGGTCGAGGATCGTCCAGTGTCTTGACGGACAGCCAATTGGATCCTCCGGCTCAGTGCTGGTGAGCTTTTTTTGAGTCTTCCACTTGACTTTTTTGTTCCATAACCCTCAGGATCATTTAAGAAATTCCAAATGACTGTCTTACTGCGTCCCACCTCAGCAGCGATGGCGCGCTGTGAGAGACCCTGCTTATGCAGTTCAGCAACCCGACCACATTCAAAAAGGGAGAGTTTTTTGGCCTTTGCCATCACAACGTGTGACTACCTGACAGAAGATGACAATGAATCCACATCTTTGCACAGATTTGGCCTTTTAAAAGCATGTGGTCCTAAAATTTGGATCAGCTGAAAAACAACCTGTTTCAGTTTAATCGTTATTTTTAATTAATTGAATGCTCAAAAAATATTTTGTCTCACTCCCATTTCTTCTTGTTGCATGTTGAAGCTCTACTTGGAACCTTGTTAAGATCCAACAATTTAAAATAAGATTTTTTGCCATTTTTCAAGTGGTCTTAAACTTCTGATCAGAACTGTACTACAAAATTAAATTGACTCTGTGCATATGTCCCAAAATGGCTGCATGAACATAGAACTGCATAGCTAACATCTAACAGCTACAACATGTTCCCAGAGTAATACTACAGCTAACTAAACATCACTGCATAACATAATATCCATGAGACAAGGTAGATCTTGCTCACCAGATATACTTGCACAAAGATGGTGGAGTTTAAGAAGGAGAGCTGCAAGGAACAGCTCTGCTGATGTCCTGTAAGATGGAGACTGGGATTCTCTTTCCCAGAATGCCTTGCACTACCCACAATGCTTAGCACCTCCCAACAATACAATAATCTTTATTAACAAGAAACACAAGTGTAATACATTTTTACCACCGCTAGATGGTGCTGTTACCTAACTAATTACTACATAACTATGAAACTGAAGCAGAACGTGATCTGAAATAATTATGAACTTGTGCTGGGGCAGAACAGGGCATGTCCACGCTCTTCCTATCACAGCTCAGGGGGCGTGTCCATGCTCTTCCTATCACAGCTCAGGGGGCGTGTCCATGCTCTTCCGATCACAGCTCAGGGGGCGTGTCCATGCTCTTCTTATCACAACTCAGGAGGCAGTTGAAGGATGCAACTGAGCATGTGCGATCATCTCAGTAAGCCGGACAAGGAAATAAGCAAAGAAAACAAACAGCAGGTGGCGCTATACATATACTGTCATGGATGAAGTTAGCAGATAGCTGGAATATATAAATAAACGAGCGACTGGCTTGATCCCAAACTAAGGAGCTTATAGGTGAGCCCGATAAAACCCTGAGAGCTCTCCCTGACTGCTATGCACATGCAAGAGTCTGTATGGTAGACGATTGCATGCCCACGTACCTAAGACTGTGTGACACCTGAAAACCCTATAATAGTGAGGGGACATGACCACCGGCTGCCTGCACTTAATACGGACAGGTCAGGGTCACCTAGAATCAAGCCAGCAAGGAAACACAATAAAGTAAAAGACTTATCTGAACAAACAGCAGAAGCAGCCTCCAGCAGTGAACACTTCATCTAGGAAGTATTATAAACCGCAAAGTGAGGCAGTATGGGAGGGAATATAAAAGGAGACAATTAGTCTAAATAGGTGACACCTGGCAGAAGGAAAGGAGATCAGAAAGTGAAACCAAAACAAAGAACATCATACAAGAGGTAGAGAAGAACGTCTGCCAGACCTTCTCACAGAACTGGCGGTGACATATACATTTTATTAAATAACTCAGTGGCTATACAAATTTTTATTTATTTATTTATATTATTTACTTCACCTTTAAAAAGATTTTATGATTCCATTTTTTATTTATATGGAATTGGGAGGCACATGCGATGTATGGCAGATCAATCTGGAAGCTCATTCTCTCTCGCTGCTTCTTTTTCGCATTCATTTTACATTCTCAGAAAATTCATTTTCATTGTGAGGAGGAATAACTGAAACCGCGCAAGTGGGTTAATGCGCGTGGAGATTATTAAGGCTTTGTGACGGCTGCCAGGTTGGTAAAACACTGGCGCCATTGGAAAAGGAACATAATACATCTGGGCTATTCAGTGCGGTATAATACCGAGCAGTCACTCGATACAATTACCGTATGGTTCCCCCTTGCGTAGTTACACTTGAAATATCCCACAGTCTCCAGGCATGAAGCTTGTAAAGCTGCAAATTATAAGCTGAAAAGAGCTTTTCCCGAAGTAGCAAAATAATACATCTGCAGATCTTTATGTGGGAAGCTGAATTGCTAATTACCGATATTCGTTACAGGCAAAATTTCTGCAGTTGTTTCTGCACTGACCTCCAAACATAGCATTATACACTTAAGAGGTGGGTGATCTTTGTTCCTTAATTAATCAGACTTTCTTCCCTTTCTTCCTTCCCTGCAACGTGTGCGGCTTTCTATCCAGTTCTTGTACCGTCGTCTCTATTTCATATATAGCAGTATTGCTCTGGTCTTCGCTCAGGGCTGGTTTTAGGGTGGATGGTGACTGTGCTGCATCTATTGACCCCCCCTTCAGGATGGGGTACCTCTGAGTGCCCACGTAAACTTGCCATAAGGTACCCAAATGCACTGCCATTCAGCTAGGGAATGTATCTGCGTGACCTGGCATTGGGGGTGCAAGCTCTGGGGTACGCCAACCATCAGGGCCATTTACAGCCCAGTGGTGACAAGGTTGCCCAGCCCAAATGCCAGCCGTGATAAATGGGATGTCAATGGTTACTTCTCATGCAGACGGCCTCCCTCTTCCCATCCCCTCTTCTTCTCCTTTCTTTTATTCTCTTGATTCATTTTCTGCTCTTCCATGTTTATCCATTCATTTCCTTTTTCAAAATTCTCACCCAACTCGATTTATTTTTTAAAGCAAAAATAGGGAAAGTGGGAATTCCCAGACTGAAACAGCAGCACAGAGTGTTTCAGAAGAGGAGGGATCTTGTAGGAGGCAGGGACCAGTCCATTCATGTAATGATGTACGTGAGGACAGGGCTGCATGTATTAGGGGCAGTGTCATTGTGTGAGGAGGGGATGGAGACAGGTTCAGGATGCTAGTCTATGAATTACCTAGTGGAAGGAGAAAGGGTTTCTTGCAGCACAGAGTATTTCAGGAGAGGAGTGTGCTGATTTTGTATAGTCGTGTGATGATGTAGGTAAGGACAGGACTGCATGTGACAGGGGCAATGTGCAGAGGGGATGGAGACAAGTGGGAGAGGCTAGTCTATGAGTTTCCTAGTGGAAGGAGCAGGGTTTTTCTGCAGCACAGAGTATTTCAGGAGAGGAGTGTGCTGATCTTGTACAATCATATGATGATATTAGTGAGGACAATGGACCATGTCATCATGTGAGAAGGAGATGGAGACAAGTGGGAGATGCCAGTCTATGAGTTTCTTAGTGGAAGGAGCAGGGTTTTTCTGCAGCACAGAGTATTTCAGGAGAGGAGTGTGCTGATCTTGTACAATCATAGGATGATATTAGTGAGGACAGGACTGCATGTGACAGGGGCAATGTCATCATGTGAGAAGGAGACAAGTGGGAGATGCTAGTCTATGAGTTTCTTAGTGGAAAGAGCAGGGTTTTCCTGCAGCACAGAGTATTTCAGGGGATGAGCGTCATGATCTCGTGCAGTGATGTTGTAATGTCAATGAGGACAGGTCTGCGTGTAACAGAGGCAGTGCCATGATGTTAGGAGGGGGATGGAGACGACTGGAAGGTCCCAGAGGGGGAGTTGTAGTACCTGCAGTAGTAGGAACACTAGAATTACTTTTACTGTTTCACTACTTGCTGTGCAATTAATGAGTTAAATTGCAGCCACAAAGTAACATCCTCTGAAGTTTAGGGAAAATTTAATATGTAATTTACTGCAAAACCCTGGATGGCCAAGAAAGCCTGGTTACGTGCTCTGTAAATGTTCCTTGTGGGGCTACTTGCAGGGAATTTACAGTAAGAATTTAGTTACAGGAGAACATTTACAGGCTTCGCGGTGCCTCTAGTCCCCCATCTGGTGCCTTAAGGAAATCGTAAGAAATTAATAATATCACATTACATGAGTTGTAGTTTAGGGCCAGAAAGCACCGGATGCCTCGATTCTCCGGCTCGAGACCATTCATGAGTTTCTTCCTTCTTCCCGCTCAGAGGTGTAATCTGCCGGCTCAAAAATAGAAGGGATGAAACAACTTGTCTTATAAATTTCAGAATATTCAAATATTGGGCAGAATGTGCCTGAGCCATTATATAGCGCGGAGGGGCAGCTGTGTATCCTGCCCTCCAGGCTGTTCCTTGTTTCTTGTAAATGATGTCAATTAATTATCCACCAATTGACTTCTACAGTCCAGATGATGGACAGAAGCTGGAAAAAAGAACCCTAACGAAGGGGGGGGGGGGGAGGCTTGTTATGATTTCAGTATATTGGGCAGACTAGATGGGCCAAATGGTTCTTATCTGCCGACACATTCTAGGTTTCTATGTTTTCACTATAATCTTGGCTGCACCATTTCCAGGCTGAGTAATCATTGCTGTCCTACATAGACGGCAGTAAATACATTCATAAAAAGTGCCCTAGAAGCATTGTACCCTCACATGATGACGAGGACCGGCATTGCTCTTGGGATTATGATCCGTAATGGAGGTGGCAGCCTGCGTGTTCTGCATCTACCCTGAGCAATGGGACAAGATTACTGGGAGTTACATTGTATCACGCTCTCTAGGGTCATAGCACACACCAGGGATGGAGCCCCCACACTCAGGAGATGAGCTGCACTCATACGACGCCGGTTAATATTTTATGTTCTGTGTACATGTCAGCTAGATGAGAAAATAATGATATCATATCCTTCAGATCTAATGGGAAAAAGGCTTGAACAGGACGGATTCATGGCTCAGTGACTTCAGGCTTATTGTATTGGAATCTGTGGGGGGAGGTTTAGCGAAACTGGTGCAAGGGAAAACAGGAGCAGCAATCTGATTGGTTGCTGAGGGCGACTGCTCTGCTTTTTCCTTGCACCAGTTTTAATAAACCTTTCTCATCGATTCCAATACAATAAACCCCCCACTGACTTTTCTGTCATTGTCCAGATTTGGTCTTACCCCCAGTGACCACATCCTAAGATGTCAGGTCAGGACAAAGCTGGGGAGCTGCAATTGGGTCTTTTGTCCTAGGCACAGTCAATTAGAGATGTGGTGGAAGTCCTCGCTGCTCTGTCTCTACTGCATTAAGTTACAACAGTCGGAGCTGCTTGCCGGGTGTTGTAACTTGATCCAGCAGCATCTCTGTCAGAGGGGGGGGGGGGGGGGGGATGTGACCAGAATACACAACCCTATTTTTACCGATTTTCTGAAATGTACAAACATTTGTCGGAGAAAAAAAGGGGTGGTCCCTAAAGGGAGATAATGCGTGAGCACTCTCCCAGGGTATACTGCTCTGTGACAGGAAACATGTAGGAATAGTGAGGGGCAGTAACGTATTAAAACCTAAAGTTTATTTGGACTGTTAAGATCCCTAATGGGGAAGAATAACCCCTACCAGACAAACTAGACAGACAACAAACAACAAAATGGGACCCACGTAGGTGAGTCGCCAACGGTCAAGTCCGCTAACAAACCGTACAGGGAAGCGGAACTGACCGAGAAATAAACACTAAATACAGTCTTTTGGCAGGGTGCCACAGACTTAAGGTAATGCCATAAGGCAGATAAAAGGGTAGATCTTACCGGTGGTGCCAGTCAGGACCTTGTAGTCCAAAACACAGGAGGTGGAGGAGCTTCTCGGGTCCGAAAAAACGTCCTCTGTTCAATTGTACCTGGTGCCGAGGGGCTACAGGAAAAAACTGTCCCTGTTGATGCCCTACTTGGCCTGTGAATCCCTAGGTAACCTCCTAACACAGGGTCCTATCCCCGCAAGGGGTGGCCCTGTCCGGAACCTGGCCCTAATAAATGAACCCTAAATAGCCCTATAGGGACAAGGGAATTAGCCCTATAAGTGATAGTAGCTACCAGGGTAAAGGTGAGCTAGTATGGTGGATATATTCGAGGGTCCATGTGACAACAATCTCCCGTATTCTTCATATGTCTGGGCTATGGGGCAGGGGGGCAAGACGAAAGCCTTTCTTACCAAGAAAAACATTCAAGCCAGGCTACATTTTGCAAAAACACATCTGAAGTCTCCCAAAAGCATGTGGGAGAAGGTGTTATGGTCTGATGAAACCAAGGTGGAACTTTTTATCATAATTCCAGAAGATATGTTTGGCGCAAAAAACAACACTGCACATCACCAGAAGAACCCCATCCCCACAGTGAAGCATGGCGGTGGCAGCATCATGCCAAGGGGCTGCTCTTCTTCAGCTGGAACTGGGACCTTAGTTAAGCTAGAGGGAATTCTGAGCAGTTCCAAATACCAGTCAATATTGGCCCAAAACCTTCCGGCTTCTGCTAGAAAGCTGAACATGAAGAGGAACTTCAACTATCAGAATGACAACGACCCAAAGCATACATCCAAATCAACCAAGGAATGGCTTCACCAGAAGAAGATTACAGTTTTGGAATGGCCCAGCCAGAGCCCAGACCTGAATCCGATTGACAATCTGTGGGGTGACCTGAAGAGGGCTGTGCCCAGGAGATGCCCTCGCAATCTGACAGATTTGGGGTGTTTTTGCAAAGAAGAGTCAAAATGTGCCATGCTGATAGACTCATACCCAAAAAGACTGAGTGCTGTAATAACATCAAAAGGTGCTTCAACAAAGTATTAGTTGAAGGGTGTGCACACTTCTGCAACCACATTATTTTATTTTTATATTTTTTCTTCCCTCCACCTAAAAGATTTCAGTTTGTTTTTCCATTAAGTTGTACAGTTTATAGGTCACATTAAAGGTGGAAAAAGTTCTGAAATGATTTATCTTTGTCTCATTTTTTTACATCACAGAAACCTGACATTTTAACAGGGGTGTGTAGACTTTTTATATCCACTGTATGTGTTTGTAACATATGTGCAGTAATTGTGTATGTGTATATTGTGTATGTGTATAACAGGCATGTGAGTATATTATGTGTATACAGTATGTGTGTATCATGTAGTAGTACTGTATATGTGAGCCATATAGTGGTGCTATGTACTGTATGTATGAAGTATAGTGGTATAATGTACACCATTGTAATGTACGCCATTTAGTATCTGGGTGTCAATCTCTATATAACATTTCCATTGCAATGGAGGAGCCTTCTCCTTGCACCTTTGTAAATTCATGAAGCTCCCCAGGGAGTCTTAAAGAGCCTTTATCAGCATGATCAACCCTATTAAACCAGGCATTTTGCTGATTAAAACAATATCCTTCTTTTCTTTTTAGCTGCAGAGATATGTGGACTTTTATATTTATGAAAATTAGGCAGTTTGAGCACCGAGGGGCAGGTGCAGCTCTTGGAGCACCACTACACCTACGCCCTTCGGTGCTCAGTACACTACAACCTCTCCTTTGATTGGCAGGGCTAGACAGTGCAGTCGCATGGTGACTGCGCTGTGGCTCAGTTAGTCATTGGTGGTCTAGTGTTATTTGTGCCGGAACTGAAACTGTTCACCGTGGCTTCTCTAAACAGAGCAGCGCCACGGCGCAGTCACCATGAGACTGCACTGTCTAGCCCTACCAATCAAACGAGAGGAGGGAGAGTACTGAGCACCGAAGGGCGTAGCAGTAGTGGTGCTCCAAGAGCTACTCCAGCCCCTCTCTCTAACACTTGAGAGGTACATGTCAGTGGCGGCTGGTGGATATGTGGCTCTCAGAGCTGCGGGAAGTGCAGTTTTTGGAAGCTGCTCTGTTTAGAGAAGTCACGGTGAACAGTTTCAGTTCCAGTATAAATAACACCATTACACTGCACTGTCTAGCCCTAGTGGTAGTGGTGCTCCAAGAGCTACTCCAGCCCCTCGGTGCTCAAACTGCCTAATTTGTATAAATATAAAAGTCTACATATCTCTGCAGCTAATTAGAAAAGAAAGGTATCGTTATAATCAGCATGATCAACCCTACCAGGCAAAATAAGCGTTGATCATGCTGACAGAGGCTCTATAATAGATTTATAATGTACACTACAGTACAGGTCATATATTGCAATTGTATAGATTCCCCTCCCCCTATAAATGTTCTATAATATGCTATCGGCATGTTTGTTGTCATTGGATGAAGAATGCCTTTCTGTTAATTCTTGATCTATGCTTTTTGGTTCTGCCTCGTTAGTATACAGCTATGATCAGTGACTCCACTGTACCTGCAGTATTTATTTACATACTGCTGATCTGTCCACCATACTTTACACTGCAGTTCTGCTATGGATAAGCAGAAGGCCACCACAAGCTAAGAAGAAAGTCAGTGCAGGGACAATAGGTGAATACTGATTATTAACATGTAACCCCCCCCCGTGTAGAGAGAGGACTCAAGCGTTTTTGGGGGGATTTGTTTTCAGCCACAGATGACGGTTCATCTTCTCCGTATAAACTCTGGGGTCGACAGACATTTATACATTTCATACTTGGCTTCGTGCAGGAATCTTGGTTGTTCCAAACAATTAGCTCTTAAATGTGACTTTATAAATGTGAAACATTGTATCCGAGGGAGCAAATGAAATCAGAAACAATGGATCTGATCTTATTTAAGACTCGGACAGAATTGTTTCCAGTGAATAATCTGCAGGTCACATTGAGACAACTTCTTAAATGGATTAAATGATGGAGTAGAAGAGAGGAGATGACGGGGAACGTGGCAAGGAGGCAGCAGCGGAATGCCAATCAGAAAGGGACGAAATTAGAAAGTTACTGACATTTGCAGGAAAAGTCCAACAAAACAAAGTATATCAAACATTTTCTGGAGGCAGAGATGGTGATGGGCTCTGGAGGGGGGGAAGGGTTGATGGACTGGACCTCCCAAGTGAAGGTTTCAGACCTTCCCTCTTCCATTAAGGCCACTTTCATCATTTGGATGGCAGTACACAACTTCTTAAAGGGGTTGTCCCATCAAAAATACTGCACAATTTTTCACACCAGCACCTGGATCTGAATATGTTTGTTATTGCATGTAATAAAAAATTAGCATAGCCACTAATTTATTCAATGATGTGTGTTTGTATGCTGTTTGTTCTTTTCCTCATTTCTCTGTCCACCTCATTAACATTTCCGAGGAGGTCACACATGCTCAGTTCCATCCTTCAACTGCCAGCAGCTGGATCTACTGTTAGAAACTGTGACAGTTACAGGAAGAGAGCTGCAGCACACAGGACACACCTCCTGAGCTGTGATAGGAAGAGAGCTGCAGCACAGAGGACACACCTCCTGAGCTGTGATAGGGAGGGAGCTGCAGCACACAGGACACACCTCCTGAGCTGTGATAGGAAGAGAGCTGCAGCACAGAGGACACACCTCCTGAGCTGTGATAGGGAGGGAGCTGCAGCACACAGGACACACCTCCTGAGCTGTTATAGGGAGGGAGCTGCAGCACACAGGACACACCTCCTGAGCTGTGATAGGGAGGGAGCTGCAGCACACAGGACACACCTCCTGAGCTGTGATAGGGAGGGAGCTGCAGCACACAGAACACACCTCCTGAGCTGTGATAGGGAGGGAGCTGCAGCACACAGGACACACCTCCTGAGCTGTGATAGGGAGGGAGCTGCAGCACACACCTCCTGAGCTGTGATAGGGAGGGAGCTGTAGCACACAGGACACACCTCCTGAGCTGTGATAGGGAGGGAGCTGCAGCACACAGGACACGCCTCCTGAGCTGTGATAGGGAGGGAGCTGCAGCAGAAAGGGCACGCCTCCTGAGTTGTGATAGGGAGGGAGCTGCAGCACAGAGGATACACCTCCTGAGCTGTGATAGGGAGGGAGCTGCAGCACACAGGACACACCTCCTGAGCTGTGATAGGAAGAGAGCTGCAGCACAGAGGACACACCTCCTGAGCTTTGATAGGGAGGGAGCTGCAGCACACAGGACACACCTCTTGAGCTGTGATAGGAAGAGAGCTGCAGCACACAGGACACACCTCCTGAGCTGTAATAGGGAGGGAGCTGCAGCACACAGGACACACCTCCTGAGCTGTGATAGGGAGGGAGCTGCAGCACACAGGACACACCTCCTGAGCTGTGATAGGGAGGGAGCTGTAGCACACAGGACACACCTCCTGAGTTGTGATAGGGAGGGAGCTGCAGCACACAGGACACACCTCCTGAGCTGTGATAGGGAGGGAGCTGTAGCACACAGGACACACCTCCTGAGTTGTGATAGGGAGGGAGCTGCATCAGAAAGGGTACACCTCCTGAGATTTGATAGGCAGGGAGCTACAGCACACAGGACACACCTCCTGAGCTGAGATAGGGAGAGACCTGCAGCAGAAAGGACACACCTCCTGAGCTGTATATTTGGTGGATCTGTGTGGCCATTCCACAAATGATAGAACGTGTCCTACTCAGGTCCTTAGTGCAGAAAAGAATTGTAATTTCTGTTCATGGAAATGAGAGAAATGTGGATTGCACACGGAAGGTATTAGTATTTTGCAGACTGAAATACCAGCACAGTTGTTTGCACAAGGCTTTATTCAGTTTTATATCACCAACGCATTCTATAGCACTGTACATAGTCATCCCTTGTGTCACCCATGTACCCACAACATACAAGCTCCATGCAGATGTTGCCTTTGGTTGGATTTGACCCCAGGTGACAGTGCTAACCACTGAGCCACAGTGCTGCCCTAAACTACGATGTACTGTATTAGGATCATTTGTATATGGAGCTTATCTCACTGTGCACTCAGCAGGACCGCCACCAGATCCACACACCTGGAGCCTATAGGTACAGAAGGTTTGGCACCTTAGGCACTGCCCCGTATTCTTAAAGAAAGACCCCAAATGTGCTGTTATTTATAAACAAATAAGTATCCTAACTGGATGTGGGAATACTTTAGAAGTGTATCGCAGCCCTCCAACAGTAATTACAGCAGTGTCCCCCCAATTGTCACGACATTGCCTCCTAGTATTCACAACCATGCCCCTGGGTTCTTTGCCTTACTGGTCATAACAGGGCTCTTCACCTCCCCTGGCAGTCACCACAGGGATTTCCCTCCCCCCTTTAGTCACAGCATTGCCTTTGGTTTCTGAACTATCAATATGCTCACCTTCATGTGCCCTCTGCTGGTAAAGGACTGTAAGTGCAGAGCATATGTCTGGCTACTGTAAAGAATGCTAATGCTAATATGCACCTCTTTTGCAGAATCAGAGCTCAGCCCTGAGCATAATTAATCATTGTGCCGCCATGTAGTGCTGCTTATGTAATGTCAAGGACCAAGGGGTAGGGGCTCTGGTCACAACTGCTGCCTCTGCACTTCTAATGCCTGTGTGACTACCCTAACCTTTGCTAACCTTGGATGGTAGATGAGGAAGGTTCTGCTGTGAAGGACTTGAGGGATGTGGGGTGAAGGTATGAGGCTGGAGTGGGGGGCAGGCGGCAGCTGAAGGGTTCAACCTAGAGGTGGTGGTGGGGGGGGGGGGGTTGCATTATGCTATGGAGTGTACTACTACAAAATATATATCAGCATATAAATATATTTATTACAGGTCAGGGTGGGTTCACACTAGCGTTAGGGATTACATTATGGCTTTCCGCTATATCATGGTTATAACAGAAAATAACGGAATGCCCAGACAGAATGCAAAACTGAAACCTTTAAAAGGCATTCCGTTTACTTTCCAACCCAATAGAAGTCTATGGGAAGGCATAGCGGATCCGTCTGGGTCCCGTTATCCAAGACGGAAAACAAAATACTGTCGACAGGACTTTGTTTTCCGTCTTGCATAACGGGACCCAGACTGATCCGTTTTGATTCCCATAGACTTCTATTAGGATGGAATGCCTTTTAAAGGCTTTCCGTTTTGCATTCCGTCATAATGCAAGTCTATGGGCAGAAGAACGGATCCCTCCTTCCGTCTTATGGATTCCGTTATTAGCCATAGCGGAATCCCTAACGCTAGTGTGAACCCACCCTCATTTTTGTGACAGTTGCAATTTTTATTTCCTGGCAGCTGCCATTTTCTTCCACCGCCTTGTTACATTGTATAATCCGGGACCAGACATCTGATACAATGTAAAACAGAACTGGATGTGAAGGGCACACAATCTCTCTGCCGCCAGGTGACACTTCTGTTTCTATTATTTTTGCAAGGTCAAGATGGAGCCCGTTTGTACCGACCGCGACTATTCCTACTGATTAGTGATTTTCTTCTATTACCGCCTGTCAGTAAATTTGGTGACACGCGGTAACCACGGTCTGCAGTAACAAGAGTGGAGGCATTAATTTAATAGATACCTCTGCATTTTTCATGGGCGGCTGCAGTGAGAGCCATTTGTACAGAAATAATGAGAGGAGGGTGTGAGGGGTGAGCGGGCTGCGGGTGGCGGAGAGAGCAGGATTATTGAAGTGTTAGGGGTCTGCTCTGGAATAGAAAATGCTTACCATGGCAACACTGGTGATCCCATGCCCCCACCCCTAACCCTTTAGTTTAGTGCTAGTGCATGAGGTTATACCATACGTTTTATTAGTGATGGCGATTTAATCTGTAAATGCCCAACATAACCTCCCCCGCTATCTAACCAGCCGAAAGCAAGAATACAAAATACAATAAAAATAAAACAGACGCTTGCGCTGTATTAATTATATCAATTATAGAAACATTCAACTGTAATCTAATAACATAAAACACAGGCAACCGGGTTTACTGAGTCACAGGCACCGGAGCAATTTGTTGGCACCTGCAGATATCTAAGAATAAAAACAATGTATACGACAAAGCAGTTGATTTCTGGCTTCGGTGTTGAAAAATGGAAATGGCAAACAAATAAGCAAATTGTGAAAATAAAATATAAATTTATAAAAAGTATAAAAAATACACCTTAAATTTTGCACACTCTTTGGTTTCATCTGCACTTTATTCATTTTGGAAGAAGGTGGATAGTAAGTGTAAGAAATACAATTGAGGTTAATGACAAATTAAATTTCATATAAAAAAAATACCAAAAGATGTGAATTATTAGAGTACCTAAGGGCTCGTTCACACGAACGTGTGCTGCCCGCTGCTGTATTGCGAACCGCATTTGCGGATCCGCAATACACGGGCACAGTTCCGTGTGCAGTTTGCATCACGGATGCGGACCCATTCACTTCAATGGGTCCGCAAATCCGGAGATGTGGAACGGAAGCACGGAACGGAACACCACGGAGTGCTTCCTGGGGTTCCGTTCTGTGCCTCTGCACCGCAAAAAGACAGAACATGCTCTATCTTTTTGCGGAATGGAGGGATCGCGGTCCCATTCAAGGGTCCATGATCCCCATGCGGCTGCCCCACGGTGCGGTCCACAGCACGGGCACGGGCTTCACACGCTCGTGTGAACGAGCCCTAAACCTGCATTTTTTTAAACTGTTAGAAATGGCCTAAAAAGCGCACACACAATCTGTACATCGTAGCCATATACATGGTGGACGGACTCTGGTTTATACAATATGCGCTGCAGTGAGCACCGTACTGGGAGGAGCTTACTTTGCTGATCCTGCCTGTGCCCGCTGCACTGAAACCTCTGCACAGCACGTGGGTGCGGGACACCCTGCACCCACGTGCTCTGCCAGACTGGAGCCGGCAGAGGCAGGAGCAATGATGTGCGCTTCTGAATAATAATATATAGATTGTTATTATGTGATACATTTTTTATAAAAGTGCCCTTTTAACATAAATTTTTTTTTTTTTTTTTTACGCAAAAATTACTAGTTTTGTAATTCAAACTATTAGCTGAAAATATATCTATATATATATATATATATATATACAGTACAGACCAAAAGTTTGGACACACCTTCTCATTCAAAGAGTTTTCTTTATTTTCATGACTATGAAAATTGTAGATTCACACTGAAGGCATCAAAACTATGAATTAACACATGTGGAATTATATACATAACAAAAAAGTGTGAAACAATTGAAAATATGTCATATTCTGGGTTCTTCAAAGTAGCCACCTTTTGCTTTGATTACTGCTTTGCACACTCTTGGCATTCTCTTGATGAGCTTCAAGAGGTAGTCACCTGAAATGGTCTTCCAACAGTCTTGAAGGAGTTCCCAGAGATGCTTAGCACTTGTTGGCCCTTTTGCCTTCACTCTGCGGTCCAGCTCACCCCAAACCAACTCGATTTGGTTCAGGTCTGGTGACTGTGGAGGCCAGGTCATCTGGCGCAGCACCCCATCACCCCCCTTCATGGTCAAATAGCCCTTACACAGCCTGGAGGTGTGTTTGGGGTCATTGTCCTGTTGAAAAATAAATGATGGTCCAACTAAACGCAAACCGGATGGAATAGCATGCCGCTGCAAGATGCTGTGGTAGCCATGCTGGTTCAGTATGCCTTTAATTTTGACTAAATCCCCAACAGTGTCCCCAGCAAAGCACCCCCACACCATCACACCTCCTCCTCCATGCTTCACGGTGGGAACCAGGCATGTAGAGTCCATCCGTTCACCTTTTCTGCGTCGCACAAAGACACGGTGGTTGGAACCAAAGATCTCAAATTTGGACTCATCAGACCAAAGCACAGATTTCCACTGGTCTAATGTCCATTGCTTGTGTTCTTTAGCCCAAACAAGTCTCTTCTGCTTGTTGCCTGTCCTTAGCAGTGGTTTCCTAGCAGATATTCTACCATGAAGGCCTGATTCATACAGTCTCCTCTTAACAGTTGTTCTAGAGATGTGTCTGCTGCTAGAACTCTGGGTGGCATTGACCTGGTCTCCAATCTGAGCTGCTGTTAACCTGCGATTTCTGAGGCTGGTGACTCGGATGAACTTATCCTCCGCAGCAGAGGTGACTCTTGGTCTTCCTTTCCTGGGGTGGTCCGCATGTGAGCCAGTTTCTTTGTAGCGCTTGATGGTTTTTGTGACTGCACTTGGGGACACTTTCAAAGTTTTCCCAATTTTCCGGACTGACTGACCTTCATTCCTTAAAGTAATGATGGCCACTCGTTTTTCTTTACCTAGCTGCTTTTTTCTTGCCATAATACAAATTCTAACAGTCTATTCAGTAGGACTATCAGCTGTGTATCCACCTGACTTCTCCACAATGCAACTGATGGTCCCAACCCCATTTATAAGGCAAGAAATCCCACCTATTAAACCTGACAGGGCACACCTGTGAAGTGAAGACCATTTCAGGTGACTACCTCTTGAAGCTCATCAAGAGAATGCCAAGAGTGTGCAAAGCAGTAATCAAAGCAAAAGGTGGCTACTTTGAAGAACCTAGAATATGACATATTTTCAGTTGTTTCACACTTTTTTGTTATGTATATAATTCCACATGTGTTAATTCATAGTTTTGATGCCTTCAGTGTGAATCTACAATTTTCATAGTCATGAAAATAAAGAAAACTCTTTGAATAAGAAGGTGTGTCCAAACTTTTGGTCTGTACTGTATATATATATACAGGTCCTTCTCAAAATATTAGCATATTGTGATAAAATTCATTATTTTCTGTAATGTACTGATAAACATTAGACTTTCATATATTTTAGATTCATTACACACCAACTGAAGCAGTTCAAGCCTTTTATTGTTTTAATATTGATGATTTTGGCATACAGCTCATGAAAACCCAAATTTCCTATCTCTAAAAATTAGCATATCATGAAAAGGTTCTCTAAACGAGCTATTAACCTAATCATCTGAATCAACTAATTACCTCTAAACACCTGCAAAAGATTCCTGAGGCTTTTAAAAACTCCCAGCCTGGTTCATTACTCAAAACCGCAATCATGGGTAAGACTGCCGACCTGACTGCTGTCCAGAAGGCCATCATTGACACCCTCAAGCAAGAGGGTAAGACACAGAAAGAAATTTCTGAACGAATAGGCTGTTCCCAGAGTGCTGTATCCAGGCACCTCAGTGGGAAGTCTGTGGGAAGGAAAAAGTGTGGCAGAAAACGCTGCACAACGAGAAGAGGTGACCGGACCCTGAGGAAGATTGTGGAGAAGGACCGATTCCAGACCTTGGGGGACCTGCGGAAGCAGTGGACTGAGTCTGGAGTAGAAACATCCAGAGCCACCGTGTACAGGCATGTGCAGGGCTACAGGTGCCGCATTCCCCAGGTCAAGCCACTTTTGAACCAGAAACAGCGGCAGAAGCGCCTGACCTGGGCTACAGAGAAGCAGCACTGGACTGTTGCATGTCATTCGGAAATCAAGGTGCCAGAGTCTGGAGGAAGACTGGGGAGAGGGAAATGCCTGAAGTCCAGTGTCAAGTACCCACAGTCAGTGATGGTCTGGGGTGCCATGTCAGCTGCTGGTGTTGGTCCACTGTGTTTTATCAAGGGCAGGGTCAATGCAGCCGCTATCAGGAGATTTTGGAGCACTTCATGCTTCCATCTGCTGAAAAGCTTTATGGAGATGAAGATTTCATTTTTCAGCACGACCTGGCACCTGCTCACAGTGCCAAAACCACTGGTAAAGGTTTACTGACCATGGTATTACTGTGCTCAATTGGCCTGCCAACTCTCCTGACCTGAACCCCATAGAGAATCTGTGGGATATTGGGAAGAGAAAGTTGAGAGACGCAAGACCCAACACTCTGGATGAGCTTAAGGCCGCTATCGAAGCATCCTGGGCCTCCATAACACCTCAGCCGTGCCACAGGCTGATTGCCTCCATGCCACGCCGCATTGAAGCATCCTGGGCCTCCATAACACCTCAGCAGTGCCACAGGCTGAGTGCCTCCATGCCACGCCGCATTGAAGCAGTCATTTCTGCAAAAGGATTCCCGACCAAGTATTGAGTGCATAACTGAACATAATTATTTGAAGGTTGACTTTTTTTGTATTAAAAACACTTTTCTTTTATTGGTCGGATGAAATATGCTAATTTTTTTAGATAGGAAATTTGGGTTTTCATGAGCTGTATGCCAAAATCATCAATATTAAAACAATAAAAGGCTTGAACTACTTCAGTTGGTGTGTAATGAATCTAAAATATATGAAAGTCTAATGTTTATCAGTACATTACAGAAAATAATGAACTTTATCACAATATGCAAATTTTTTGAGAAGGACCTGTATATATATATATATATATATATATATAGAATCATTAAAAAGGAGAAGTCTAGGGTTAAAAATCAAGGTCTGCTTCTGTTCCGCTTTTGTCAATGGGTCATGTTGGGTGTTACAGCTTAGACCTGTCACCGGGATTTTGTGTATAGAGCTGAGGACATAGAGCCGCTAGCACATCCGCAATACCCAGTCCCCATAGCTCTGTGTGCTTTTATTGTATAAAAAACACGATTTGATCCATATGCAAATTAACCTGAGATGAGTCCTGTATGTGAGATGAGTCAGGGACAGGACTCATCTCAGGGTAATTTGCATATGTATCAAATCGTGTTTTTTATACAATAAAAGCACACAGAGCTATGGGGACTGGGTTTTGCAGATGTGCTAGCGGCTCTATGTCCTCAGCTCTATACACAAAATCCCGGTGACAGGTTCCCTTTAACCCTTTCACTCCGACCTATACAGGGATCTGGATTTCAATGCTGTGAGTGACCAGGTTGCTCCTGCAGAACAGCCGCTGACTGGTGGAGCAAACAGGGAGAGAGTGGAAGCAAAAGTAGCAAATGGTCAATACCAGTAAAAAGCAGAGAGAGCATCTAAGCCAAGCGAGATCCAATTGCAGAGTCAGAGTCAAAACCGGGAGGGAACTACAAAGGGCAGAACGACAAGAAAAAGGATAATCAGACAGTCCAAAATCAAGGCTCAATACAGGTTAGGAAGGATTCATCTAAGAAAGTAGCCAAGAAAGAAATGGGTCAGAAGAAATCCAAATACAAAAATGTGGCACCAAGATGACACAAAAACTGGCACAGATATAAGGGTCAAATAGAGTATCGGGAACTGTGATTGGTCACCACGCTCTGATTGGTTGGTCAGCTGGTCCTCCTGCCCACGCACCCCCAACATCTCCAGCAGCACCACCAAGAAGACCACAGAGGTGGTGACTGGTAGAGACAGATGTTGATGCAGCACTGGTGGAATGTGACATAGGGATGATTGACAGCTCTCGATGAGCATGCATATTGGGTTGGCTGTCAATCACCATCCACTGGACTTATAAAGGTCATTCTGTGCTTGCATGGCCTTAGCATCACTGGGATCATATTTCTGGGGACCAATAACACATGTAACCTCAGATCCTAGCTTGTGGCCCCTCGTCAGTGTGATCTTCTGAGATGTCTCGTGAAATATAGAATTCCATAATAATGATAATAATTATGTTGCCTTAAATATTTCCTCTAAAGGTCTGCACTGAATGCTTTTTGGGGCCAGATCCACATGATTGGGTTCCTAAATACCCCCCCCCCCCCGCCCCCACAAGACCTCTCCTCCTGTCTGCACCCATCCTTTAGGGAAGTGATTGTGAATAGCAATTTCTAAAAGCAGCTTATCAGCCTCGCCAGGGATTCATGCCTCCTTTAATTCATAGAATCCTATCAGAAAAAAAGGCATGTTCTAGTTCCTGTACAGTATCTTATTATTTGTATTTCAGCATTTACAGAAACTTGTTAAAAAGGGAGAAAACAGCTGGAGCTGCTCTGACAACGAGGTCCCCGTGTTAATGGAGCAGATTACACTGCAGAACATGGCTTTTCCTTGCTCAATATACAAGACTCTCTCACTCCAGCGCAGAGATACAATGTAATAGAATAAATTACTTGCTCTGTGACCACATGTAAAATACATCCGTGTGCCGCTAACAGCCTCTCCAATACAGAATCCAAATGAGAACAATCCTGAAGGGAGAGCATTGTCGCCCGTCTGTCAGATGAATCCATTATGTAGAGATTGGACAAACTAGGAAAAGAAAGAAATGACAAATCGCAACATTGTTTCCTTTTATTTACTTCTCACTTTCATTATTTAGTCATATCTGATTATGGGAGAGCTGGGGGCTGCCAAAAAGACCAATGTTAGGAGAGATCGGAACGGGATGTACAATGATGCACAGGCAGTGTTGAAAACCAAAGGAGGATTTACAAAATACTAATTTAGAATTTTAGGAGCAAAACAGTAACAATGCAGTTACAGGACAAGAATCTGCATAACTAATCATATGCTAAATAGTTGCAAGTCCAATTTATGTATGAGATAGGCAAGATGATGGGAGTCTCACGGTCAAAGCTGCAGTGGATGGTGAGATATGGAGTTCTAAACATTGTTACCCTTTTGCTCGTCGGTGTAAGGAGTTCAATTAATACAGATTCAATCCCCCTATTACTAGAATCTTGGAAAGCTGGATAAGAATTACCGTGGGAGCTGCAATGATTTTCCTACTGTCCTGAATAGCAATACTGCTTAGTTACAGTTGCAAAAAAATAACCTTTTGGAGCGACTTGGATTTCTGCACTGATTATTTGTTTCAACTGTAATGCCCCCTTCACCAGCCCCAAACCATGATATTCCCACCACCAGCCTCAAACATTATGGCCCCCAACCAACTCCAAACTATAATGCTCGCTCCACCAGCCCAAACATGATGCCTCCTCCACCAGTTTCATACCATTATGCTTTCTCCACCAGTTCCACACCATGATGCTCCCTCCACCAGCCCCAAACCATGATGCCACCCCACCAGCTCCAAACAATGATACCTCCTCCACATACCCAACTCATGATTCCCCCTCCACCAGCCTCAAACCATTAAGCCTCTTCCACCAGCCCCAAACCATGATGCTTCCTCCACCAGCTCCACGCCATGAAGCTCCTTCTTAAAGCCCCAAACTGTGGTGCTCCCTCCACTTGCTCCATATCATTATGCCCCATGCACCAGGACCAAACAATGAAGCCTCCTCCATAGTCCAAACCCATTAAACCCCGTCCACCAGCCTCAAAACCATAGAGCCCCTTCTACCAGCTCCATACTATGATGTTCCCTCCACCGGCCCCAAACCATGATGCTTCCACCACTTCATATACTTGTAATAAAACTGTGATAACTCAAGAGGTGAGAAGTTTTGCATTTTAGATACAATGTTTCCTTCAGTGTGTGTGGGGGGGGTCACTGTATAAATTCTCCCTATTAGTATTTTTGGCAAGTTGCTGCTTTAAATAAATGAAGCCATGCATTATATCTCATAATGAACCCTTCACAATTACTGAAGCAAATTATTCTAATTAAGACTGGACACTGCAGAAATTCTCTGTTTCCTTCAGTGGGTGGATGAGAAGAAGCCTTTGGCGATATTCAAAACTAATCACTAAGAATGGCTGCAGATTTTACTGATGCGTGAGTAACCGTGCTAACGTCACCCACGCCAAGAACATTACGGGACTTGGAGATGTGAGGACCCAGGTTGTGGCCACTGTCCATTGAAATGGATAGAGGTTACTGGAACCTATTAATGAGATAGCTCGTGGATTCAAATATTATCTCATAGAACATTCTTGGGAAAACTGATATCCTGTGTTATTGGGCTCTTCCTGGTACAGAGCCCAGGTATAGTGCATAACAGAAAGATTCAGGCTGGGTTCAGACCTGAGCGTTCGGGATGGAGCGCTCTTTATGCGCGATTGTATGCGCGTTTACAATCGCGGCTCCGGAACAAGGGAACGCCCATTGTCACGCGTCTCCGGAAGTCTATGTACGGGAACGCGCGACAAGACGCCCCAAAGAAGCTCCTGTACTTCTTGGGGCGTCGGGCATTTTACAGCGCGATCGTACGCGCTGTAAAACGCTCAGGTCTGGACCCAGCCTCAGAGAAAAGCAAAGAGAGAATCTATGTGTCATGCCCCGCCTCCCGGGCTCTGCTATGCACAATATGTAGTATACATACAATGTAATTAATGTGGGGATGTGAAGTGCTCTGGATCGACACTTGACTTTACAGCATTGCTCACTCAAAAAAGAAAAACTTTGGATTATAATTAGATTATAATATTGAAATTATAAGTAAATTATGTATGTATTTAAAGGGGTTGTCATATAGATGAATTTTTATTTACTCAGACTGGGCTAAATGAAACAATTTTTCTATTGGAATTATATTTAAAAAACTGCTCCTGTGTCTACATATTACTGTACATACTTGTTATGGTGCCCGCTGCTGTTACATACTTGTTATGGTGCCCGCTGCTGTTACATACTTGTTATGGTGCCCCCTGCTGTTACATACTTGTGATGGTTCCCCTGTTGTTACATACTTGTTATGGTGCCCCCTGCTGTTACATACTTGTTATGGTGCCCCCTGCTGTTACAAACTTGTGATGGTTCCCCTGTTGTTACATAGTTGCTATGGTGCCCCCTGCTGTTACATACTTGTTATGGTGCCCCCTGCTGTTACAAACTTGTGATGGTTCCCCTGTTGTTACATAGTTGCTATGGTGCCCCCTGCTGTTACATACTTGTTATGGTGCCCCCTGCTGTTACAAACTTGTGATGGTTCCCCTGTTGTTACATAGTTGCTATGGTGCTCCCTGCTGTTACATACTTGTGATGGTTCCCCTGTTGTTACATACTTGTTATGGTGCCCCCTGCTGTTACAAACTTGTGATGGTTCCCCTGTTGTTACATACTTGTTATGGTGCCCCCTGCTGTTACATACTTGTTATGGCGCCCCCTGCTGTTACATACATACTTGTGATGGTTCCCCTGTTGTTACATAGTTGCTATGGTGCTCCCTGCTGTTACATAGTTGTTATGGTGCCCGCTGCTGTTACATACTTATAAGGCCCATAACAAAACACTTGGGTGACTTTTCTGCAACTTGCTGTCGCTCCAGTTGCAGGCTCTTTTGGCCAAGGGATAAACAGCAACTTTAACCCATGACCAAAGCTCACAAGTGGCCCCATTCACTTAGGGTACGTTGCTTGAGATGCAGCCCGCAATCTTAGGTCAATGTGAAGCTCTGAACTGACATTTTACTGTAAAAACAAAATAGCCAAAATAGCAGAAAGGTCACAAACAATTTGCATTCAACCTGCAACCGTAAACCCTGTAACGCTGCAACATGTCACAGTCTGCGGAAGTCGCTTGCTGCAACACAACCCCTCCAACAGTCATCAGATGTGATGTCACCATGTGGCCCCGCCTACTTAACAGATACATTTATAGTAAATAAATCAACATTCACTAGAAAAATAAAACAAAAGAACTTGAAAATGAAAACTCAAAATGGAAATTAAAACAGAGATCAAATAGATTTTTATAACAGACACTTGATAATTGTATAGTACGGTACACAACAGAGTAAAAAACTGTTGGCTTTATATTTTCTGCTCCCTATACTGTAGTCACGTTTATATTAAATATGATTCCTCTGATTATTCACTATTTGTTTTGCTCAGAACAACCCCCCCAACACCTCTCCCTATAAATCTCCTTGGGAGACGCACGTCCTCCATGTGATCAGCGGTAAAATAAAACTAGTCTCGACCCATCAGTATTTTACTCACCTCAACATCCACCACATTGAAAATTCATGGTCAGATAAACTACAATAAATCTATAATGAAACCGGGAGCTAAACAAGCGGAGTGCGATCGCTGGAAGCTCCGTGACCTTAGCAGTCTACTGGAAAACACATTAAATGAGAAATTTGTTTTAATCTTCCGCCTGTTCATTTACTTCACATGGAGGTTAAATTCTTATGTCTCTGTGTCTTTTAATACTGCAACCAACATGCCATTTATAATAGTGGATTTATGAAGCAGAGTGGACATTTTTTTCCCTCCTGGGAACTGAGGGTACGATGCTAATTCACTGCCGCCTGCGCTGCCAGTGTCTCTCAGACAGTAATGGTCTGCGGTCAATCGAGTTCCTGGCCGCGACTCGCTGCAGTCTTGTTCCAGTCCGCTAACCTGTGTAGTCTCCTTCATACACTAATTGTAAAATGATTGCACAGACAGGATCGCCTCTACCGCCATCTCTGCTCCTATCTATGGTGTCATATGGTAATGAGAATATTTCTTCATTGAGCTCTTTTGGTTAAAGGAGTTTTCTGGTTTCACACAGCATTCAGCCTTACTGCAGAACATGTACTTTGACTCCTCCGGCATCTGTGACCTGTGACAAAAACTCTATGTCAGGGATGGCCAACCTGCGGCTCTCCAGCTGTTGTAAAACTACAACTCCCAACATGCCCTGCTGTAGGCTGTCTAGGCATGCTGGGAGTTGTAGTTTTGCAACAGCTGGAGAGCCGCAGGTTGGCCATCCCTGCTCTATGTTAACATTCCAGGGCAAAATTCACAGGGAGGATCTGTAGCATCAGGTCTCTGCCTCTCCTTCCCAGCCCAGCTTGAACATCACAGATCCAAGCCTGCTTGAAGCCCTGCTGGAAATTTCCCACCCGAAGGCCTGACATCACGTCTACTCGTCAGAGTCCAGGAGAATGAGCAGAACGTTGTCCTCAGAGGAAAGGTCATTGATGAAGTTGTCTCAACAGGGCAGGGCCTTACCAGCCTTCTCAGAGATGTAGACGTGATGTCAGTGAACCATCACGTGATAGCAGCGCAGTGCCGGAAAAAGGGGCATTGCAGATGAGCAATCACTATTAGTAAGTGATAATATGTGTCGCTTCCTGTCAATTTGTGCTAACAATTTGAAAACTGGAATAAGTCTTTAAGGGTACTTTCACACTTGCGTTAAAGTTTTCCGGCATAGAGTTCCGTCACAGGGGCTCAATACCGTAAAAAAACGCTTTAGTTTTATCCTAATGCATTCTGAATGGAAAGCAATCCGTTCAGTATGCAGCAGGATGTCTTCAGTTCAGTCACTCTTGCAGTATTTGGCCGGAGAAAATACAGCAGCATGCTGCGGTATTTACTCGGGCCAAAATTTTGGAACACTTGCCGGAATGCCGGATCTAACAGTAATTTACATTGAAATGTATTAATGCCGGATCCAGTACCAAGTGTGCGCAGACCTTTGAATATGTGGGAAAAAAAAATACTGGATTCGTTGACACAGGAGAGATGGATACCGTGTTTCAATGCATTTGTCAGCCGGTTCCGGAAACAAATGCTATTCGTTTGCATATAAATTTCCGGATCCGGCAGGCAGTTCCGGCAACAGAACTGCCTGCCGGAATCAAACAACGCAAGTGTGAAAGTACACTAAGGCCTGAACCATGTAAAGGGGAAAAAAAACTTCATAATCATAACTCTGGAAAACCTGGAAGACAGCCTTTATGAGGCAGGAACTGGAGGCCACCCAAATTGTCATTGTATGATACTCTAGTCATAGCAAGAGTGGCATTTCAAATATCACATGCTGACATTTGCAATCATTCAGGGAAAAGTGTTTTATAAATGTTATTCTTTATACAGTCACTATAATACTACTCTCTAGGTAAGTATATATAATGCAGTATAATATAAAAACTATAAAACACAACTGATGAACAACAATATAACTACTATAATACTGCTCCTATGTACAAGAATATAACTACTATAATACTGCCTCCTATGTACAAGAATATAACTGCTATAATACTGCTCCTATGTACAAGAATATAACTACTATAATACTGCTCCTATGTACAAGAATATAACTGCTATAATACTGCTCCTATGTACAAGGATATAACTACTATAATACTGCTCCTATGTACAAGAATATAACTACTATAATACTGCCTCCTATGTTCAAGAATATAACTACTATAATACTGCCTCCTATGTTCAAGAATATAACTACTATAATACTGCCTCCTATGTACAATAATATAACTACTATAATACTGCCTCCTATGTACAAGAATATAACTACTATAATATTGCTCCTATGTACAAGAATATAACTACTATAATACTGCTCCTATGTACAAGAATATAACTACTATAATACTGCCTCCTATGTACAAGAATATAACTAATATATACGCTTAAAGGTATCGCTGCTTTTTCATGGGCCACTAAGTCAATCCCTTTTCTGGGTACACATATCTCAGCAAAACCGGAAGACCTTTTCGAGTTAAATTATGTACCTCTGCTGAAATCCATTAGATCACACTTACAAGCTTTAAAACTTCCGTTTATCTCTTGGATTGGGCGGAAAAACTTCATTAAAGCTTTTATTGTCCCCAGACTGCTGTACCTCATCCAAACACTCCCTATCTGGCTACCCCATTCCTTCTTTGTGGAGGTCCGCAGGGTCATCTCAACCTTTGTTTGGTCTGGAGGGTCCCCTAGACTGGCTTATGCCACTCTCACTCGGGAGAGGAGGTTGGGAGGCTTCGGCCTACCTGACATATACCTTTACTACAAAGCATCGATGCTGAACAGAGCTTTGAGCCTCATCTCCTGGCGCCCTCTCGGCCTTGTCTCCCGACTGGAGTGTTATCTGCTCTCATATGGGGACAAGTTAGTTCTTTGGGGTTTACGCAAATGTACTGCTAATAATAAGTTTACCTCGCCACTATGGAAGGGTCTGTTGCTGGAATGGACCAAACTATATGGGTCCTCTACCCTTAGGTTCCCAAGCTTGAGTCTCCCCTTAGATCTACTGCAGGCATATGTACACCCTGCCACCTCTGCTGCAACAGGAATTTGGGCTATACTAGCCAACTTTAAACTGAAAGACATCATAACTGTATCAGGTGCCTTAAATTGGAGTAAAATATATGAAACCCCGAGGGTTCAAGCAGCCTCTTTCCTATCGCTTATGGCTTTTAAGAAAGATTTAGCGCTTTTGGAATCTTTGCCCAGGCCCACGGTTGATCCCTCTTGGTTGGAGGGGAAAATCTCTAACGCCCTTCGCCCCAAGAAACCTCTCTCCACGTTCTACAGGGAGTTACTCTCCTCCGCACCTCCAGATCTGTGGTTCCTTGCAGCTTGGGAGAAAGAACTGTCTCTGACTCTGTCAGAACCTGAAAAAGCGTTCATCCTCACACACTCACATGGTTTCAACCGTTGTATTAAAATCCAGGCAAACTCTTATAAATTACTTACAAGATGGTATAAGACGCCGGAATTCCTTCACAAGCTTAATCCCGCTATCCCAAACAACTGCTGGAGGTGTGGAGGAGACATTGGCTCTTTATCTCATATTTGGTGGAGCTGCGAGAAAATAAAACCATTCTGGGTTGAAGTAGGGGCAGCTATAAACAGGATTTGTAACATCCAGATTACTTTAGATGCAAAACTCCTGCTGCTCTGGTGCCCAAATACCACGCTCACTCCTTCAAAGTATAATCTACCAACCATGCTTATTACAGCAGCTCGACTGTTGATCCCTCTTTTATGGAAAAATGAATCAGCCCCTTCGTTCTTGATGTGGACGGAAAAAATTGACCAACTATATCGGTTTGAAGAATTAGCCCACTGGGAAAATGACTCTAGAGCAGTTTTTGTAAAAATATGGTCTCCTTGGAAGCTTTATCACAAATTCTAGGCTTAGACATGTCTTGAATTAAGAGTTTGATTGACATCCAACTCTCCCCCTCCCATCTCCCCCAATCCACCTTCCTTTGTCTTGTTTGAACCCCCCCTCGTCAGATATTTGTTCACATATATCACTTTATTATCTGAAGTCGTGTATGCAATTATTTTGAATATATTGTTATTGCTGATTGTGCTCTTTTCCAGCTGCGTCTGGTCACAAGGTGTATGACTCTTTACATGACTGTGTATCTTTCTCAAATCAAAAGAAATTTTATAAAGAATATAACTACTATAATACTGCCTCCTATGTACAAGAATATAACTACTATAATACTGCCTCCTATGTACAAGAATATAACTACTATAATACTGCCTCCTATGTACAAGAATATAACTACTATAATACTGCCTCCTATGTACAAGAATATAACTACTATAATACTGCCTCCTATGTACAAGAATATAACTAATATAATACAGCTCCTATGTACAAGAATATAACTATTATGGGGCGGAGCTTGACTTCCGGCCAAGCCAGACGCATGTGAGAGAGCTCCTCTCCATGTGAGCCAGCAAACTAGTTAATATTGCTATCTAGCTTCGAAAGAATGGGCAAAGTGGGTCGATATATACCCAGTGGCACGCCTGAACCCCACAGATCGGACCGCGGTCCACAAGAAATGGACAAATTTCTGCAAAAGAAGCCTCCGGCCGCGAGTGCTGCCAAGATGGCGCCGCCGGAGCATGAGGCCCGGCTACAGGACGCAGAGGGAGCGGACGGCGTCTCCTCAGTTATAGACGCTGGGTCCCGTGATTATTCCTCGGCACCCATCTCGCGCCAATTCATACAGCAAGCCCTGACCTCAGCGTTAGCTCCGGTGATTCAAGATTTGAATGAAATCAAGAGCGACGTGAAGCACATTGGGCACCGTGTGGAGAAATTGGAGCACACACAGGAGGCCATACTAACTTTTGCCCAGACGCTGGGTGACAACAGCACGGCGCTTGCCTCCTCACTGGATACTGCGTTTGCTCTTATAGAAGACCAAGAGAACCGCAGTCGGAGGAAAAATATCAGGCTGCGGGGTCTCCCAGAGCTAGTACCGCATGAAGCACTTCCGGAGGCGGCGGCCGCCATATTCTCCAATCTATTGGGCGCCGACAGGGCCGCAGAAGTCTGCGTGGAACGCATTCACAGAGCACTACGGCCGAAGCCGAAGGACACTGACCCGCCGAGAGACGTAGTCTGTGGTCTCCTGCGGTACACAGATACAGCAGCGATCCTTAAGGCAGCCAGGGAGCAGAAAGAACCGCTCTATGAAGGAGCCAAAGTTCTCCTGTTTCAGGACTTAGCACCGTCGACGTTAGCCAAGCGGAGAACCCTGAGGCCGCTCACGGACCATCTGAGGGCTATCAAGCTTCCCTACAAGTGGCTCTTCCCATTTGGATTGACCTTCTCATCTGAGGGGAAAAGGTGCACAATCCGCACCCCGGCGGACCTACCAGCGGCATGGACTCTGTTGCAGACAACCCCCCTGGACATCCCGTCATGGCTCCCGTCTGCAGATACGGGAGTCCCACTGCCTGAATTGCCATCGGAGCAGAGGTGGATCAAAGCGGCGACGAAGAGAAGACTTAACAACAGGCCCTGATTAGTGAGCCTGATTTACAGTGTTCATCTTGCTGGCTGAGGGCGGCTGCCTGACCTAGAGAGCTCGGACCGACCTGGGCCATGCACACTTTCCATGTTTGGTTATGCAAGTATACTCTGCACTATATATGCCTGTTTGTTTGCTATTGATAGGGAGGTATACAGCCGTTACCCCGGGTTGTGGGGCCTAGAATGGGATGCAGCTGAGTGCTGGGTGGAGGTGGTGCGGCCCCTGGGTGGTCCGACCCGGCTGTGGGGTCCACGGTACATTCCCATGCAGTGCCGTCCCTTGTACCATGGATATGGTGCACAACTACACCACAGGCAGCCCTATGTAAACCACGTTTTCCTATTATAATAGTTGGTGGCGGTTCATATGACTTGTTGCATTACTTCATTGCTGAGGTAGGGGGGTAAGGTCTGTTTGGGCCTACTAGAGAGCCCTTGGGTTGGCTTGACCATTAGATTGATAGCTAGGTAATTAAGCTATTAGTATTATATTTGAATATGTTTGCTATGGCGTGGGGGACTAAACGGCTCCCTCCCCCCCCACCGTCAGATAACGACCACCAGGGATTTCCTGGCGCAATCCTGGTGCGAGCGCCTTCAATACGGCTGGCTTGGGCCATTCGCGCTTTGCCTACTTCTGACGGGCTGCGCGTTGGGCACAAGTCATCTGATCCATTTGTTGGAGATTTACTCCATTATCCGGTTATTGTTACTGGTTACTGTTTTACCAAGTTTCCCTGGTCGCACGCATGTACCCATACTGCTGGTAGCTCTATGGTACCCATCTAGCTTGTACTATGGCATTAATTAAATGTACTTCATTTAATGTTCGGGGGTTCAACACCCCGCAGAAGAGGTCACAGGTAATTCGCATGATGAGGAGATTACACACAGATGTCTGTTTCATGCAAGAATTGCACTTTAAGTCGGCGCATGTTCCCACCCTTCCCAAAAATTACTTCCAGCACTGGTTTACTAGCGAGTACTGTAGGGCAGCAAGGGGGGTGGGTATTGCTATATCGAGGAGAGTCCCTTTCCAATTGAATTGCACACAAACCGATCCGGACGGGCGGTATGTATTTGTTAAGGGCACAATTGGTACCCAGGTAGTGACCCTTGCCAGTCTATATGCCCCTAACCGTGGCCAGACAAAATGGCTCACTAATACCCTGAAGACATTCGCATCTTTTGCGGAAGGTATCAGGTTAATAGGAGGTGATCTTAATATGACTCTTAACCCTTTGATAGACGCGTCTGATGGCACGTCTCAATTGACTCAGGCGGCCTTGGGACGGGTTAACGCATACTTGGCTGATGCCAACTTAGTGGACGCATGGAGGTTACTCCACCCTGCCGAAAAAGACTATACTTTCTTTTCAGCCCCGCATAACACCCATAAGAGGCTGGACTATGTCCTGATCTCGGGTAGCTGTGCTGACAGGGTGGAGAGATCTACCATAGAACCCATAGTGGTCTCTGACCATGCACCAGTGACTGCCTCCCTCCGGTTCCCGACTCTGCCAACACATGCCAGACAATGGCGGTTAAATGAGACACTTTTGGATAAAAAAGCAGATCTAGACAATCTCAACCAGAAAATGACATGGTACTTCCAAGAGAACTGCACAGAAGGAATGCCACTCACAACTGTCTGGGAGACACACAAACAGGTCATGAGGGGTGAGCTCATTGCACTAGGCAGTAAAGTTAAAAAGGACAGACAGGAGTATTTGAATTCTTTACTTAAAAAGATTGCCGCTATTGAGTCTGTGCACAAACGTTCTAGAGCCCAGACGGCCCAAGAGCAGCTGACCATATTGCGTAAGCAACTGACAGACCACCTGAATGTTGGGTATGCTAAAACATACCAATATTCGCAATTCCGCTTTTATTCCCACGGGGACAAGGGTACGAAACTCATGTCCTCCCTTCTTAAGCAAAAAAAGGAGTCGATGTATATAGCGGGAATTAACAGGACGGATGGTACTACCGTGCATAAAACATCAGATATAGCAGACGAATTTCAGAAATTCTACCGCGGCCTCTATGGTCTCTCTGATGAGGTTCCTGGGTCTACTATAGATAGGAACACGCTGATAGATAACTTTCTGCAACACCTTCATCTTCCATCCTTGACAAAGGAGGAAGGCCAAGCGCTACTCTCCCCTGTAACAGAAAAAGAGATCACTAGCATTCTAGGATCTATGCCACTAGGGAAGAGCCCGGGTCCAGATGGCTTCCCAGTGGGATATTTTAAAAAATTTGCAAGTACCCTTACTCCTTACATGGCTGCCTGGTGCAATGAGCTCATGAATGGGTCTAACCTGCCTAAGCAGTCCCTCGAGGCCACAGTCACTATACTTCCTAAGCCCGGAAAGGACCCAAAATTGTGTGGCAGCTATAGACCAATCTCGCTCTTAAACGTGGACGTTAAGGTCTGGGCGAAACTCCTGGCAACTAGGTTAAGTGTCCTTTTACCGAAACTCATTAACCCCGAACAGGCGGGTTTTGTACCTGGTAGGGAAGGCAGTCATAATTCTTGTAGAATTATATCCACTATACAGCTAGCGGTAAACAAACGCCTCCCTCTGGTCCTGCTCGGTATAGATGCGGAGAAGGCCTTTGACCGGGTAAACTGGGCCTATATGACGAGTACCCTGCAAAAATTTGGCTTCCCCCAACAGTTTCAAAGGGCTATCATGTCACTATATGGTGACCCAAGCGCTAGGATTAGAGTGAATGGTACCCTGTCACCTTCTTTCCCTATAAGGAATGGGACGAGGCAGGGTTGTCCCTTATCACCTGCCTTATACATCCTCGTAATGGAAACTTTGCTTCAGGCTATTAGGGAACATCCCGGTATTAGAGGTCTTAAGTTGGAGAATAGCCCCATTGAATACCTTAACGCAGCTTACGCAGATGACCTTCTAGTTATGGTTTCCAACCCGGTCGAGGCCTTCCCGCATCTGTTGTCCTTGTTCGAGCAATATGGGCAGGTGTCCAACTTCAAAGTAAATTATACTAAATCAGAGGCCATGAATGTGTCTGCACCCGCCAAGCAGATCCACTTACTCAAATCCAAAACGCCTTTCTTATGGCAGACCTCTCACCTGTCCTACCTGGGTACCAAGATTCCTTGCAAATTAGATAAAATATTTCCGCTGAACTATGCTTCGTTACTGAAAGATATTCAGCAACAGCTACACACATTGCGGATCCCGTATGTCTCATGGATGGGTCGGAAGAATTTGCTGAAGGCATTCATTATGCCTAAGTTATTGTACACCATGCAGATGCTGCCTGTCTTTCTCCCCTCTTCCTTCTTCACACAAATCAGAAGGCTTTTTAGTATATTCCTCTGGGGGGGGAGGGGAGCGAGACTGGCACATCGCATGTTGATACTGAGGAAGAACCAAGGAGGCATGGCTCTACCTGACGCCCAGCTGTATTATAAGGCCATACACCTGAAGAGATGGTTACACTTACACGCCCCCTGGTCACACATTTTAGGTAGAGAGCTCGAAATCTCCCAGCTCGATAGAAAGCAGAGAGCAGGGTTGTGGGGCTTGAACTCATCTTCACTTCACTCACATGCTCTACTTAAAGGTACGGTGGCCGTCATCAAACAGCTGAATAAGGACAGAAGCTTGCTTCGTACACCGTCACCACTGATGCCAGCTGACCTTGCCCCTTTCATTGCCAGACCCACTGCAGACAATATATCGCCAGTGTGGAACAAACTATACAAATACACCATCACTGAATTCTTGGACGGGGCTTCTGGCACCCTTCAGGAACAGCACCCCATTCTCCGCGTTCTGTCTTCTAGTAACTTCCTAGATACTATTGAACTTAACTCTGTTAGTAAGCCATTGCTGGATAGTAGACAGGGCACAGCAGACAATACTTGGTTTGAGAAGCTACTGCAGCTGGTCTCTCCCCCTAGTAAAGTGATCTCCAAGTTGTACTTAGCACTTAATGTACAAGCCCCTATAGGGATCCCATACTACTTAAAGACCTGGGCCACTGAATTGGGCCTAGATTTTTCTGAAACAGATATGCTGCGCGTTCACGCACACTCACACGGCTTTTCGAGATGCGTGAGGGTGCAGGAACACTCATACAAGACGCTGACCCAGTGGTACCAGACACCTAAGCAACTTTTCACCAAGGGCCTTAGTACTTCCGACCTGTGCTGGAGGTGCAGGGAGGCGACGGGAACGCAATCCCACATATTCTGGGCTTGCCCAAAACTTCGCCCGTATTGGGATGGGGTCTCAGCTACGATAGACAAAGTGATGAACACTCACATCCAGCTGACACCAGAGTTAGTGCTACTCTGGCTCCCCACTCCGGCCTTGTTTCCATCCAAACGAAATCTACCTACACACTTGATACAGGCAGCGAGGCTACTTATACCACAGAAATGGCTTAGTGAGGATCCGCCATCTCTATCGCACTGGGAGGTGAAGGTGGACCAGTTATGCAGACTGGAGGAGCTGGCTGGGTGGGAGGCCAGACGGCATGAGAATTATCTGAAAATTTGGACCCCTTGGCTGACATTTAGGAGTTGAGGGTAGAGAGTCGTGGGTTGGGGATAAGGTGTCTGTACAATACGGGTCATCCGCTTCTGAGTTTATTTTAGTCCGCCAGACAGTGGTACCACCTATTAGAGCATTCCTAAGGTATTGTTCCAATAGAAAGCAATTGAGGCATGCGAGTCCAGGAGGGCCCCCACACAGGGCCTACTTGTTCTGTTCCCCCCCCCCCCATCCCCAGTTGCGAGATTTTGATCTTCCCCCCTCCTTTTCTCTCCCTGCCACACCTGAATCCTGGTCCTGTTCATAGCCTTTGCTTACATCTAAGTTTAAAGGGTCCAGGTTCGCTTAGTCACCAGGAGACAAAACTAAACATGTACTTGCTGTACCCAACCTGTATGCACTTGATTACAAGATGTACCTTATTTGCACATAGCACCCTGATAGGTCAGGATACTTTCTACATACGAGACTGTTAGCGCAGGACGCTTGGCTAGCACTTTACGTCACGTGTGCCATGATTGTAAACTCGAATGTATTGCTTGATGTATCTAATGGTGTTACATGTCTATGTATGCTTCATTATATATGTAATGATCGTGCATTGTGGAGAGGGGTTGTATCCTTTCCTTTGTTGTCATTTTTGTTCAATAAAAAGAAATTTGACAAAGAATATAACTATTATAATACTGCTACTATGTACAAGAATATAACTATTATAATACTGCTCCTATGTACAAGAATATAACTATTATAATACTGCTCCTATGTACAAGAATATAACTGCTATAATACTGCCTCCTATGTACAAGTATATAACTACTATAATACTGCTCCTATGTACAAGAATATAACTACTATAATACTGCGTCCTATGTACAAGAATATAACTACTATAATACTGCCTCCTATGTACAAGAATATAAAAACTATAATACTGCCTCCTATGTACAAGAATATAACTACTATAATACTGCTCCTATGTACAAGAATATAACTACTATAATACTGCTCCTATGTACAAGAATATAAATACTATAATACTGCTCCTATGTACAAGAATATAACTGCTATAATACTGCTCCTATGTACAAGAATATAACTACTATAATACTGCCTCCTATGTACAAGAATATAACTACTATAATACTGCCTCCTATGTACAAGAATACAACTACTATAATACTGCTCCTATGTACAAGAATATAACTACTATAATACTGCTCCTATGTACAAGAATATAACTACTATAATACTGCCTCCTATGTACAAGAATATAAATACTATAATACTGCCTCCTATGTACAAGAATATAAATACTATAATACTGCTCCTATGTACAAGAATATAACTACTATAATACTGCTCTTATGTACAAGAATATAACTACTATAATACTGCTCCTGTGTACAAGAATATAACTACTATAATACTGCCTCCTATGTACAAGACTATAACTACTATAATACTGCCTCCTATGTACAAGAATATAACTACTATAATACTGCCTCCTATGTACAAGAATATAACTACTATAATACTGCCTCCTATGTATAAGAATATAGCTACTATAATACTGCTCCTATGTACAAGAGAATAACTACTATAATACTGCTCCTATGTACAAGAATATAACTACTATAATACTGCTCCTATGTACAAGAATATAACTACTATAATACTGCTCCTATGTACAAGAATATAACTACTATAAAACTGCTCCTATGTACAAGAATATAACTACTATATTACTGCCTCCTATGTACAAGAATATAACTACTATAATACTGCCTCCTATGTACAAGAATATAACTACTATAATACTGCCTCCTATGTACAAGAATATAACTACTATATTACTGCCTCCTATGTACAAGAATATAACTACTATAATACTGCCTCCTATGTACAAGAATATAACTACTATAATACTGCCTCCTATGTACAAGAATATAACTACTATATTACTGCTCCTATGTACAAGAATATAACTACTATAATGCTGCTCCTATGTACAAGAATATAACTACTATAATACTTCTCCTATGTACAAGAATATAACTACTATAATACTGCCTCATATGCCTGGGGTCCACCAGTAAAATTTATTTTGGGGGCCTGCCGTACGGATACATTTAAATATTCCCTGCTCACACAGCAGCCAGATGCTACCAGATGATTGAATATGGGGGTCCCTGCAGTGACTTTGAGAAGGTAGGTCCTGGGGAGAAGAGGACACTGGCTCTTTCCTCACTACCTAGAAGTCGTCTCCGCTCTGATCTTGTTTATAATAACTGGTGGAGGAGCTGTACATAGAATATATGTATGTAGTGCAGTAAGTCTACTGTGTTATGTGCCACTTGTATAGGGGGTGGGAGACTAGGGGCCCATCTAGCTGAGGGGCCCACCGGGGATTCACCTGTACCCCTGTGGGCCAGTCCGAGCCGGCTCCTATGTATAATAATATACCTGCTATAATGCTGCCCTTCACAGACATGTCTGCATTGTATATTTCTGCACTTGTCTTTCAGTGAAGTACTTTTCAGATTGATGGGGAGATTGAGATCTGTCATTATGCAGGAAAAGTTTCCTCTATAAATATTCAGATTCCTCCCTGAATCTGAATATTTAAAAAATATTTAAAATCCAGGCAAACTCTTGGAGTGCCACCAGTTCAGGCCATACCAGAGTCTGTTTCCACCCATTGGAACTCCACCCTCCACTTGTATTATACTCCAGAGCTGCACTCACTATTCTGCTGGTGCAGTCACTGTGTACATACATTACTTATCCTGTACTGATCCTGAGTTACATCCTGTATTATACTCCAGAGCTGCACTCACTATTCTGCTGGTGGAGTCACTGTGTACATACATTACTTATCCTGTACTGATCCTGAGTTACATCCTGTATTATACTCCAGAGCTGCACTCACTATTCTGCTGGTGCAGTCACTGTGTACATACATTACTTATCCTGTACTGATCCTGAGTTACATCCTGTATTATACTCCAGAGCTGCACTCACTATTCTGCTGGTGCAGTCACCGAGTACATACATTACTTATCCTGTACTGATCCTGAGTTACATCCTGTATTATACTCCAGAGCTGCGCTCACTATTCTGCTGGTGCAGTTACTGTGTACATACATTACTTATCCTGTACTGATCCTGAGTTACATCCTGTACTATACTCCATAGCTGCACTCACTATTCTGCTGGTGCAGTCACTGTGTACATACATTACTTATCCGGTACTGATCCTGAGTTACATCCTGTATTATACTCCAGAGCTGCACTCACTATTCTGCTGGTGCAGTCACTGTGTACATACATTACTTATCCTGTACTGATCCTGAGTTTTACATCAAGACACGGAGGCTCATATTACATTCTCCTTCTTTACTGAACCACCAATAGCAGCAAAGAGAAAAAATTAACATACAGGGAACCATAGCAACCAATGTCCCTCCCCACTGGCCCCTATAATAGGCCGCTCCTCCTATGGCTCTTCCTCTTTCTTTGCTGCTGCCAAGCTAAGTACACCTTTTATTCTCTGCTGTTTAGCTTTGTGCTAGGTTTTCTCTTTGTGTCTGCGCTGTGTACACTGGGTGACTAACCCTGCTTGCTGTACAGCGCTCCCCTTGCTTTTGCCCCCCTACCACTTGCGGTGCAGGTGGGGGGTTTTGTATTGCTGCGCTTATCCATGCGCTTTGGGGGGATATTCGGTCGGCGCCCTCTGGGCTCCCTCCCCCCCCCCTCTCTTGTTGCGGTTTTCTTGCTGGGGTTCCCTGGCTTTGGCCTTGTTTCACTGGCCTTTTTTCTCCCACCCCTCTCTTCATTTTACCTGCGCTTGCGTCCGCGCTTCCCGGGGGTTAAGGGGCGGGTCCTCCCTCTTCTTGTTCGGCGGCGCCATTTCCCGGCGCTTCTCTTATCGGGGTGGCCGCGAGATCTCGCGAGATCTCGGCGGCCATCTTGGAAACCCTCTGTGATCGCCGGCCGCGAGATCTCGCGAGATCTCGGCGGCCATCTTTAGTACGGCCACATTTCGGGGGCTTCTGGGGGCGGTCCTTTAGCTTCCTGCTTCCGATCGGTCAGTTGTCTGTCTCCCTGCACGGTCGGTGGCTCCTGCTCTCCTGCTCTTTGTCTCAGGTGACCTTAGGCCTTGCCCCTGGCTTATTCTTTTAGTCTCAGCGCTGCCCCATATAGACATCTGTTTGATCATGTCGGCTCCTACTCCACCTCCTACTGCCAGTCACCCCCCCTCCTCTCCTGAGGGACTTATCTCCAATGATTCAGATGCGCATGCGCTGGCGCTGCAGCGCTCAGTGTCTGACGCGATTATGGCAGCCATGGGCTCCATGTCGTCAGTTTTGTCACAGACTATTGCCCAGGCTCTGTCCGCACATCCCGCTAGTGCTCCCTTGCAGGACCCCATTGCCGCTCCGCAGCCTACCTCTATTGATCCCCCTGTATTACAGGGGACTTTGACTGGTGCGCATCTTGCCACCCCGGAACCCGTGCTTAGTTCACGGACAAGGCCCTCTTCCCGCCAGGCAGAAAGGGCGCGGACATGGAAACGCGCTAGAGCGCAATCACCGGACCTGTCTGACTCGGATAGAGTTTCAGACGAGGAGGCTATGGCGGACTTCGATTACGGCACAGAGGAGGATCTCACCCCCCCACTTCAGGGCCCATCCACCTCCGCGGCGGCGGCCTCCTCTGCCAAGGAAGCGGCGACAACTTCTACCGCTGCCCGTTCTGAGGCCGTGTTAGATGATTCGGGCGAACCGATGTTCGATCCCGAGTCATTACATCACCCTCGGTCGGCGGAATGGCTTCCCTCCCCTCATGTGGGGGCCTATTTGGATCAATGGGTGCGTCACTCGCTTAGCCGCGAGTCGCGCAATAAGCTTAGGGCCGAGTGTCCCCGGCCAGTGGTCCCCAATAAGGTCTGTGACACCCCGTTGGTGGACCCCAAGATGTCGCAGTTCTTGTCCAAAACGGGTTGGAACGCGAAAAAGGGCCTGGATTCAGCGCTCCGCAGCTGCCAGGACAAGATCCTTGATGTGTTTGGTCCCTTGACTAGGATCTTAGAGTTGGCCGAAGCGGCTAGGATTGAGGGTACCCCAATTGACCCGGTGGAATTGAGGGGTTGGGCCCAGAGGGCCATATGCCTGACCGGAAACGCCAATACCGCCATGGCGATTGAGAGACGCAAGGCGATCTTGTTTAAGATTGACCCCAAATTGGCCAATTTAGCGCTCACTGAGGCAGGGAAGGATGCCCAGGGCCTCCTCTTCGGCGAGTCCTTCATCAAGGACATGAGCCGGTTCGTGGGCACTTTTACTGCGCTGGACAAGGCCCAGTCCTCTATGCGCAGGGTCTTCCAGGGACGGGTCTCTCATCGGGCCGGCAGTGGTAGGGGCCGCCTGTCCGGCCGTGCAAATTTCCAGGCCCGTGGAGCGACCAGAGGTTCCGGTGGACATCGTCCTCAGTTCCAGGAACAACGCAACGCGTCTCCGTTCTTCTCCACGAGGGGACAGCAATGGCGTTCTCGCTCCTTCCGGGGCAACCCGAGTCACCGCAGACCCTTGGGTAAGTGCTCCCCTGTTGGGGGATTCTATGGTACCTTGTGTTGGGGGCCGACTCCAGCTTTTTTCCCACGCTTGGAGCCTCATTACCGCGGATCCATGGGTGCTGGCCACGGTAAAGGGATTTCACATAGAGCTCACGGGCTCCCCCTATCTGATTCCTTCCCCTCCGCTTGTTCCCCTATCGCACGCGGATCGTGCGTTGGTGGACGCGGAATTGCAGTCCCTCAGGCAAAAATTGGCGATAGAGCCTGCGCCCCTGGCATCGGTGGGTGTTATCAGCAACATCTTTCTTGTGCAGAAGAAAGACGGGCAGATGAGACCGGTCATCAACCTTCGCTCGCTGAATGCGGTAGTACGTTACCGTCATTTCAAGATGGAAGGGATCCATCTCCTTCGGGACTTGTTAATCCCTGGGGACTGGATGGTGAAACTGGACCTGAAGGATGCGTACCTGACGGTCCCGGTATCCGCTCTTTCCAGAGACCTGCTTCAGTTCCGGTGGCAGGGAGAGGTCTGGAGGTTCACCTGTCTGCCGTTCGGGCTGTCTTCAGCTCCCTGGTGTTTCACCAAGTTGCTGCGTCCGGTCGTGTCGTGGTTGAGGACTCGGGGTGTTCGTCTAATCATCTATCTGGACGACATCCTGTTGATGCACGAGTCCAGTGCGGGATTGCTGGAACATCTACGCTGGACGGCGGATCTGCTTTCGGGTCTCGGGTTCCCCCTCAACCGAGAGAAATCCTGCCTTACTCCGGCCCAGAGGATGGAGTTCCTAGGATTCACGGTGGATTCGCTCTCGGAGTCTCTCAGCCTGCCGACGGCAAAGTTGCGGGCGATCCGCAAGGAGTTGAGACATGCTCTCCTCGCTCCCCATCTCTCGTTACGTCACCTGGCCCGCATTATCGGCCTGTTGGCCTCTTCCATTCAGGCGGTGTTCCCAGCCCCGCTGCATTACCGGGCGCTCCAGCGACTGAAGATCGCCCATCTTCGGACCGGTGCCTCCTTTGCGGACACGGTGGTTCTGGACTCGGAAGCCCGGGAGGAACTGAGTTGGTGGATAGCCAACCTGGAAGCGTGGAACGGGAGAGCAATCTTTGGATCCCTGCCGGAGTTGACGATCGAATCGGACGCGAGCCTCCAGGGCTGGGGGGCCCATTGCAACGGGGTCTCCACCGGGGGTCCCTGGTCGGCGGAGGAATCCCTCCTGCACATCAATGCGTTGGAGCTCTTGGCGGGGTCCTTCGCTGTGAAGAGTTTCTCCAACGGGATCGCCAACGCGTGTATCCGGCTGCGGATGGACAACGTGTCGGCGGTCCGGTATGTCAACCGTCTGGGGGGTACTCGCTCGGCCACTTTGGCGCGTTTGGCCAAAGATTTTTGGTCGTTCTGCCTGTCCAGGGATATCATGGTACAGGCGGAGTATTTGCCAGGGTTGAGCAACATTCAGGCGGATTGGAACTCTCGCTACCTGTCGGACGGCAGCGATTGGCAGTTGGATCCGCTGGTGTTCGCGGCGATTTCGGATTTGTGGGGTCCGATGTCCGTCGATCTCTTCGCCTCTCGGCTCAACAGGCAGCTAACCCGGTTCTTCAGCTGGCGTCCGGACCCGGAGGCGGTGGCGGTGGATGCTTTCCTCCAGGACTGGTCGGTGTCTCGCCTGTATGCGTTTCCTCCATTCTCAATGATCCCGAGGACTCTCCTGCAGGTTCTCCGCCATCGGGCAGATCTGGTTCTGGTGGTCCCGTTCTGGGGATCCCAGGTTTGGTTCCCCTCATTGTTGAAGATTCTGGTGGAGGTTCCTGTTCTTCTCCCGAGCCGGCTGGATCTCCTACGCAACCCTCTGGGTCTACATCATCCCCTCCTCCTCGACGGATCCCTGCGGCTGCTGGCGTGCCGGATCTCCGGACACCTGGATCTTTCGAGGGAATTTCGGCTGCAACTCGACGACTATTGGACAACGCGTGGGCTCCCGGCACCCGAAAGTCTTACCGGGCAGCCTGGAGAACTTGGGCTAATTGGTGCGTGGAACGGGACTTGGATCCCGTTTCGGCACCTGTAGCTGACCTGCTGCTTTTCCTCACCTCTCTCTTTGAGGCGGGGAAGGCGTATCGGACCATTAACCTTTTCAGGTCCGCTATTTCTTCTACCCACGAGGGCTACGCGGGTGTTGCGGCTGGTCAACATCCTTCTGTGTCTCGCCTCCTTCGGGGGGCTCGGTTGTCTCGTCCCCCTCGACCTCGTTTTTCCACGACTTGGGATGTCTCCCTGGTTTTGGGTTTTTTGGCCTCTTGGCCCGAGAATTCTGCTCTTTCCATTAGGCAGTTGTCTGCTAAATTGTTGGCATTGTTTTGCCTCATTTCATGTAAAAGAGTGTCGGATGTGAGGGCCCTTGATTACGACGCGCGTTCGTTTACCCCGGAGGGGGTTACCTTTAACATCTCGCGTCGCACCAAGACTAGCATCCGGTTCGTGTCCTACCCTAGTTTTCCTACGTCTCCGATCTTATGCCCCGTGGCCTGCCTTCGGGAGTACGAGTCCAGGACTCTGGCACACAGGTCTCCGTCCAGGCCACAGCTGTTCGTTTCTATTCGGCATCCGTTTGGCCCGGTGGCTAGCCCTACGTTAGCCCGTTGGCTTAAATGGGTTATGTCGTTGGCTGGTGTTGACACTTCGGTCTTCACAGCCCACTCCGCACGGGGGGCCTCGGCCACCGCTCTGGCGGTTTCGGGGGCCAGATTGGAGGACGTGATGCGCCTGGCCGATTGGTCTAATGTTACCACGTTCAGGGAGTTCTATTTCCGTCCTCCAGTGAATTTGTTTGCTTCAATTATTGACAGGCTTTGAACTTGCAATATGAGCCTCCGTGTCTTGATGTAAAACTAAATGATTTTCCTATTTCATGACGTAAAGTCATAGTTTTATTAAAGACACGGAGGCGAGTATTGCCCACCCTGGATTCCCTCCCTTGGGTCTTTTGGTGGGTTGTTTTCTTTCAGGGCTCGCTTATGTATATGTCTTTGCGGTATTTATTGTCTTATTATTTATTAATGACATTGTATTTCTTGCTCTGTTGGTTATTTCATTGCCATTGTAATGTTTGTTTAATGCACTTTATTGCCGTTGGTCATTCAACCCCTATCGGGTCTGTTTGAGCAGTTGGTGTCCGAGGCTCTTGTCCTGACATGCCGGTTTCACCTGGGCCCATGGTCTGTTCTCTCTTTCAGGTTGAAGCCTCTTCAAGAATGGTATACCATGTTCCAGTTTAAAGTTCTTCGGTGGTTGACCAGGTTGGCGACTGCTGGTTCCTGCTTCGTACAGAGTGGAGTTCTTCGTTCCGGTTGAAGTTCAGAGTTCGTTGGATTGTTCGGGATGTTGGCACCAGGATCCCAAAGAAAGAGGAAGAGCCATAGGAGGAGCGGCCTATTATAGGGGCCAGTGGGGAGGGACATTGGTTGCTATGGTTCCCTGTATGTTAATTTTTTCTCTTTGCTGCTATTGGTGGTTCAGTAAAGAAGGAGAATGCAATACTCGCCTCCGTGTCTTTAATAAAACTATGACTTTACGTCATGAAATAGGAAAATCATTTAGTTACATCCTGTATTATACTCCAGAGCTGCACTCACTATTCTGCTGGTGCAGTTACTGTGTACATACATTACATATCCTGTGTTCTCCTGGGGAGATGTTATTTATGTCTTTTTTTTATCCAGTGTTTGTATTGGGTTTGTGTATTATGTATTTTACCAGCATTGTACAGTCTGGGACAGGGGATGAGGCTCTCTTTGTGGCCGGGGGTCGTATGAAGTCAGGCTCTTTTCTACACATCTGCTCCGTGTGCGTTCATGTAGCAGACTTCAGAGCTTTACAGGAGTAGTCTTACTGTATCTTATAAGAGCATGTGGATGGTGCAGTAATTGGGGGTCACTGCTGGAGATAAGCGTCAGCCCATGGAGATGAAGGATGTACAGTCGTAAAGAGCCCAGGTATAGTGCATAACAGAAAGATTCAGAGAAAAGCAAAGAGAGAATCTATGTGTCATGCCCCGCCTCCCGTGCTCTGCTATGCACAATATGTAGTACAGTCGTGGCCAAAAGTTTTGAGAATTACATAAATATTGGAAATTGGAAAAGTTGCTGCTTAGGTTTTTATAATAGCACTTTGCATATACTCCAGAATGTTATGAAGAGGGATCAGATGAATTGCATAGTCCTTCTTTACCATGAAAATTAACTTAATCCCAAAAAAACCTTTCCACTGCATTTCATTGCTGTCATTAAAGGACCTGCTGAGATCATTTCAGTAATCGTCTTGTTAACTCAGGTTAGAATGTTGACGAGCACAAGGCTGGAGACCATTATGTCAGGCTGAGTGGGTTAAAATGGCAGACTTGACCTGTTAAAAGGAGGGTGATGCTTGAAATCATTGTTCTTCCATTGTTAACCATGGTGACCTGCAAAGAAACGCGTGCAGCCATCATTGCATTGCATAAAAATGGCTTCACAGGCAAGGATATTGTGGCTACTAAGATTGCACCTCAATCAACAATTTATAGGATCATCAAGAACTTCAAGGAAAGAGGTTCAATTCTTGTTAAGAAGGCTTCAGGGCGTCCAAGAAAGTCCAGCAAGCGCCAGGATCGTCTCCTAAAGAGGATTCAGCTGCGGGATCGGAGTGCCACCAGTGCAGCGCTTGCTCAGGAAAGGCAGCCGGCAGGTGTGAGCGCATCTGCACGCACAGTGAAGCCAAGACTTTTGGAAGATGGCCTGGTGTCAAGAAGGGCAGCAAAGAAGCCACTTTTCTCCCAAAAAAACATCAGGGACAGATTGATCTTCTGCAGAAAATATGGTGAATGGACTGCTGAGGACTGGGGCAAAGTCATATTCTCCGATGAAGCCTCTTTCCGATTGTTTGGGGCATCAGGAAAAAGGCTTGTCCGGAGAAGAAAAGGTGAGCGCTACCATCAGTCCTGTGTCATGCCAACAGTAAAGCCTCCTGAGACCATTCATGTGTGGGGTTGCTTCTCATCCAAGGGAGTGGGCTCACTCACAATTTTGCCCAAAAACACAGCCATGAATAAAGAATGGCACCAAAACACCCTCCAACAGCAACTTCTTCCAACAATCCAACAACAGTTTGGTGAAGAACAATGCATTTTCCAGCAGGATGGAGCACCGTGCCATAAGGCAAAAGTGATATCTTAGTGGCTCGGCGGCCAAAACGTCTACATTTTGGGTCCATGGCCTGGAAACTTCCCAGATCTTAATCCCATTGAGAACTTGTGGTCAATCCTCAAGAGGCGGGTGGACAAACAAAAACCCACTAATTCTGACAAACTCCAAGAAGTGACTATGAAAGAATGGGTTGCTATCAGTCAGGAATTGGCCCAGAAGTTGATTGAGAGCATGCCCAGTCGGATTGCAGAGGTCCTGAAAAAGAAGGGCCAACACTGCAAATACTGACTCTGCATAAATGTCATGTAATTGTCGATAAAAGTCTTTGAAACGTATGAAGTGCGTGTAATTATATTTCACTACATCACAGAAACAACTGAAGATATAAAAGCAGTTTAGCAGCAAACTTTGTGAAAACTAATATTTGTGTCATTCTCAAAACTTTTGGCCACGACTGTACAAGGGCCTGACGGTGAGGACTCGTTTTAGGAGTTACATGGGAGATTTGGATATGGATTAAAAGTACAGTTATGCTGAACTGCTGACAGCTGTAGGTAGCGGCTGGGAAGAGCTCGGCTTCTGTCCGAGCAGAGGGGCTGTGATGCAGCTTAAAGGGGTGTCCTGGTTAGGTTAAGTTATCTCCTATCCACAGGATAGGGGATAACTATTTGGTTGGTGGGGATCCTACTGCTGGGGCCCCCTCCGATCACGAAAATCTGGGTCCTGTACTCTCTGCAGTCCCCCTGAAATGAACGGAGGAGCCGCATGCTGTACTCGGCTTTCTATGGAATTCCCATACAAATGAATTGAGCAGCTATGTGCATAAGCGATTGGCCGCTCCGTTTATTTCAGAGGCGCTGCAGCAGGTACAGGACCCCAGTTCTTGTGATCAGTGAGGGTCCCAGGGACAAGACCCCCCACCTATCTAATAGTTATCCCCTGTACTGTGAATAGGGGATAACTTAATATAACTGGAATGCCACTTTAATGCAGAGAGCGCGCCACAGTGAAGCTCCGCCCCCCAGACACTTGCAGGAGCAAAACCTGCCAGAATAAAACCTCATATTCACACTGCTCCTGATCATGAAAGTTGCACAAAAGTGATGCTCCTCCTGCTCTGCTCAGCCTCTACCTAGTGCTGTCAGCAGTTTAGCATTGTCAGAACTGCTGACAGTCTCCCTTTAATGCTCCTGATATATTATCCATTATGTCAGGCCATACCATGCAATTTTGGCCATTTCTTATGACTTGTTAAAGGTGTTTTTTTAAGATTTTTATACTGATGATCTATCCTCTGGAAATATTTGGCGCACGCAGCCCTAGGCTCCCATGTTAATAAAATGTCTTTATGTCTCTGTATGGAAAAGCGCAGTCTGTTGAACTATTCCATGCAGTACATGCACACAAACTTATTTTTTTCCCTTTTTTTTTTTTTGTGGCCCATATGCGGAACCATTCGCTTCAATGGGGCAAATGTACTATGTGTACATTCCGTGTCCGCAGGGCTGTTTCTCACAACAATAGAACATGTCCTATTATGGTCCGCATTACGGACAAGGACAGGACTGTTCTATTAGGAGCCGGCTGTTCCGTTCCTCAAAGTGCAGGAAGCACTCGGCTGTTATCCGTGTTTTGCAGATCGCAAAACATCCAACGGTCGTGTGCATGAGGCCTAGTGGTGTCCTGTGGGTCCATCCCCCAGGGCATACAGCAAACGTATACTGAAGACGCAGTGTGAACAGAGCCTTACAGATCGGTGATATTCTTTACTTCTGTATCTACAGCCAATGCAGAACCTTTGTAGATCCTTTCGGTTAATCTTACTCCCCCTCCCTCTCTCTGGAATGGCGTTTATCCGTTTCCCGTACATCTGTCCTGCTTCTTTTCCGCCCTGTCATCCTCCAGGCTCTCGACCAGAGGTCAATCATCTTCCCCTATTTGCACATATCATGACGGAACGGCCACTAAAGCTGCAGGGGGGACAGGGGAGTGCGCGCTCCCTGCTGATCCCAGCGCGCTCTCCACGCCTCCGTTTTTCATTTCCGGCTCCTCAGATCTTAGGGTTTCTGGTTTATATGAAACCATGTACTTGAACCCCCTCCTTCCCCACCCCAAGCGCTGGTTTCTCCATGGCAACCCCAGGCAGCAATGCGGAGTAATTGGGCTTTGAGTTTCTTGGAGAATCTGAGGTTTTCGCGAAAAAGACCCTCATTGATTATTCGGAGGCGGGGGCTGGGACAGGAGACGCTGTCATTAATGATTACATGTCCGCTTGTTCATTGTCAGCCTACCAATAGCCCCTCAGAGCCGATCAATGAGGTTCAATCCTCCTCAAATTACCCTGTCATGGCGGCGTGCTTTATTACTCAATCAGATAGCCGGGAGGAGCGAAGGGTTAATGCTGCTCCGAGCGTCTGTGACGAAGGTGACAGGGATCCAGCGTATGGTCAGGAAGTAGTCATAGTCATCCTGCCGGGATCTGGAGGGGTCATTGGGGGTTAAATTCCGGTTAATAACACCGCCATCTTGGAAGCTATAGACACAGCAGTCTGTATATACACAGCACATGGGCAGCAGGGGCTTGTACAGGAATGCTGGGGTAAGACATGGGAACTATAGTGTTCCATACGCCATATCAGTGTATGAAATTTAAGCCGAAAATGGACAATCCCTTTAAGGGGTTTTCAATGTCCAGATGTAAAAAAACATGGCTTCTTTCTTCCATATTCATTGCGCTACATGTGCACAGGCAGGGAGCGGTATGGCCCAGCTGCAATACCATACACAACCTGTGGACGGACGTGGCACTGTTTTTGAAATGTTCGATATCTAGTGAAGGGGATATGCTGGGCTTTCTTCACACATCCCATTGGCGGCCCATTGTAGTAAATGGCCAAATCCCCCTTTTTCTGGACATTTAAAAGGTGTAGAAAGTGTCAACACAACATAAATTTGCCGCCCTCCATGTATTTGCGGCACGCTTTTCTGAGCATAACTCCTTCTTGCGCGCCGCAGCGCCATCTTGGACTGCCCAGTGACTGGAAGTGACGTATGAAAGTCAAACCAGATTACTTAATAAACCTCAGCCAATCAGCATCACTGGTGGATGCCTCGGTGATGCTGATTGGCTGCTTAGCCTCCACTGTGTCCAATGCAGCTGGATACAATGTAACAAACAGTAACTGCCTTGTTTCTCAGGATCAGGCTACATGCACCCAAACGTTGTTTGTTTCCGTGTCCGTTCCATTATTTTTGCGAATAGGATGCGGACCCATTCATTTCAATGGGTCCGCAAAAAATGCGGACAGCACACCGTGTGCTGTCCGCATCAGTATGTCCGTTCCGTAGCCCCACAAATAAAAATAGAACATGTCCTATTCTTGTCCGTTTTAGGCATTTTACAACGGATCCGCAAAAAAAACGTATGGCATACGGATTACATAGATTTTTTTGTGGATCCGCAATTTGCTCATGCACACAAATGTATTTTTCTTCCGTTTCCATTGCGTTTTTTTACAGATCTGTATGTGGAACCATTCATTTCAATGGGGTTGAAAAACAACTGAAAGGACTCTGTGTGCATTCCATGTCTGTATGTCCGCATGTCCGTTCTGAAGTGTTCCGCATTGTTACAATGAATCCGCAAAAAAACGGATGCAACACGGACATCATCCGTTTTTTTTTGTGGATCTGTGTTTTGCAGACCACAAAATACATATTTATTCGACCGTCGCATGCATAAGCCCTAATCTTGTGAATTGGACCTCACAGGCGGAGATTTATGCAAATCCTTTAGGGAAAATAGGGTGGGATTAAAATATTCCTTAACTGGGATTAAATTTTTGGGAGGTATGAGGATACAGCGCCCATTCCACCCCGAATATCTGGGAGAGGTAGCCCACCTGTTAAAGGGGTTGTCAAGAATTAGAAAAAACATGGCTGCTTTCTTCCATGGGTGGGGTCTGGTATTATCTCACACCTTCATTAAATTGGGGCTGAGCTGCACTACCAGACACAGCCTGTGACCAGATGTGGCGCTGTTTGGGGTCTACTCCTTTAATTCAGACAATGAAATGCTAGGATGGGAGCCGGAGGACCTTCTCTCGAGTCTGCACCTGATTTATTGATGGCGGTATCTCTGATTTGCAGAAATTTGCAGTGAACTTGCAATCTAGTCGTGGTAATTAGATCAAGGACGGGGTGTGATTAGGTGTGGGGGAGGGGAGCTCAGACCACCGTCTTCCTAGCCCCACTTGATTGCTTTCAATTGCAGTTTTCTAGGCCATGAACAGTGTTAACCCTCTAAGCCAGGGATCTCAAACTGCGGCCCTCCAGCTGTTGCAAAACTACAACTCCCAGCATGCCCGGACAGCCTACAGGTATCAGCCTACAGCAGGGCATTGTGGGAGTTGTAGTTTTGCAACAGCTGGAGGGCCGCAGTTTGAGATGCCTGCAAGCTCTGCTGCAAGATATAGACATGAAGGGTTGTCAATCACTTCGCCAAATCACCCCTTTAATTCAATTCATTCCCACTTCAACATCTATGCTTGCAGTTAGTGAATGCAAACCTATTCTTCATCACAAGAGGCTGAAACTGGTTCTGCAATGATCCCACAGGTTCTAGTTATAACAAGGAGAGCACCTTTATGACCCTCGCATGACCAGGACAATATGTTCTCTATTCAGAGACAGCAAACAGAGATATTGAAAATGAAGAGGTGAAAGCCAAAATATATTAGAAAGTTTTCAGCACAATTACAGAAATGATCGTCTTATGTAAAAACCTGATGAGGATGCGGAATGGATAGAGATAGTCTGCAGACATTTCAAGCAGGGGCGGAAATATAATTCATGGGCCCCCATGCTAAATAAGATGGGGCCCCCATCCCCCTACTGTTCATAAAACTGAAACAGCAGCATAAGTGGCAATAATAAAAGATATGTATAATAGCACCATGTATAAAAAAAACATTATAACAAAAAGCCTCCATATTATTATTGGGGCTCTGGGCTCCACAACAAGTGCTATGGCTATAGTTATGGCCGTGATTTAAAGGGATACACACGTTTTGTGTCCTGTTTCCCTTGTTTCCGTATCTTCGGTGGTCATCTCCTGGTTTTACTGTAAAATCAATTGCAGAATACAGAGAGCACAACCAGGGATGTATTACTTGCCTGTACTCCAGTAATGAGCTGAGATAACCTTTCATCCCATGGGGGGAATCAATTTCTCTGCGCACACAAGGATGCCCTGTGTACGGCCACTGAGGATCAATGCAGGGGGTTACTTTGAACCTAATTGCTAATTGATTATATAGAAGCCCAGGTGCGAACTTAGCTAATGAGATGGCAAAAAATATGAGAGTTAAAAATATGTTAATGAGTAACGTCCCCAAAACGTTTACTTCAGACGATGAGAAGCCTCGGCCATTCTGTCCCCGATATAGAAAATGTACAAACAACTGGAACATGGGAGAAATATACTGATACTGAGTTACAGTGGTTTCAGCAACAAAATAGTGAGTGCAGCTCTGGAGTATAAGGCTACTTTCACACTTGCGGCAGGACGGATCCGACATGCTGTTCACCATGTCGGATCCGTCCTGAGGCTATTTCGCCGTGCCGCCAGACCGCCGCTCCGTCCCCATTGACTATATTGGGGACGGGGGCGGAGCTGACATGCAGTAATTTTAGTCCTGGCGGCCTTTCGCCGTGCTGCGCCGGAGCTCCGCCCCCGTCCCCATTATAGTCAATGGGGACGGAGCGGCGGTCTGGCGGCACGGCAAAATAGCCTCAGGACGGATCCGACAGGGAGACCAGCCTGCCGGATCCATCCTGCCGCAAGTGTGAAAGTAGCCTAATACAGGATGTAACTCAGGATAAGCAATGTATGTACAGTGACTGCACCAGCAGAATATTGAGTGCAGCTCTGGAGTATAATACAGGATGTAACTCAGGATCAGTACAGGATAAGTAATGTATGTACACAGTGACTGCACCAGCAGAATAGTGAGTGCAGCTCTGGAGTATAATACAGGATGTAACTCAGGATCAGTACAGGATAAGTAATGTATGTACACAGTGACTGCACCAGCAGAATAGTGAGTGCAGCTCTGCAGTATAATACAGGATGTAACTCAGGATCAGTACAGGATAAGTAATGTATGTACACAGTGACTGCACCAGCAGAATAGTGAGTGCAGCTCTGGAGTATAATACAGGATGTAACTAAGGATCAGTACAGGATAAGTAATGTATGTACACATCAATTCAGCTTTATTTGTAGACTAGCTGAAGGCCCCGGCTTCGCACGGTTATATTTCATCTATTTCATTTAATGTTTGTGTGTGTCATTAAAAGATAGATAGTATCCACTATAACAGTGACCTCCACAGCCCCCCACCCCTTAACACTGACCCCCCCCCCCCACAACTTTGACCTTCACAGCAGCCTGCCCCTTTAACAGTGAGTTCCACAGCACCCCACCCTCTTGACAGTGGCCTCCACAGTGCACGCCCGTTTATTAGTGACCTCCACAGTGCACGCCCGTTTATTAGTGACCTCCACAGTGCACGCCCGTTTATTAGTGACCTCCACAGTGCACGCCCGTTTATTAGTGGCCTCCACAGTGCACGCCCGTTTATTAGTGGCCTCCACAGTGCACGCCCGTTTATTAGTGACCTCCACAGTGCACGCCCGTTTATTAGTGACCTCCACAGTGCACGCCCGTTTATTAGTGACCTCCACAGTGCACGCCCGTTTATTAGTGACCTCCACAGTGCACGCCCGTTTATTAGTGGCCTCCACAGTGCACGCCCGTTTATTAGTGGCCTCCACAGTGCACGCCCGTTTATTAGTGGCCTCCACAGTGCACGCCCGTTTATTAGTGGCCTCCACAGTACCCCTTCTCTTTAAGGCCTCTTGCACACAAACATATTTTTTTTCCATTTCTGTTCCGTTTTTGCAGTTTCATGCCCACTTTGCCCATGTGTTTACTGTTTACAAACATTACAGTAATGATTGCAAATTTTCTGTTTCTCATCCGCAAAAAACGGATTGCATACGGAAACCATACGTAGATGTTTTTGCGGAAATATGTAGCGGAAACGGAATGGAAATGGAATGGAAACGGAAACACAACGGAAACAAAAAACGGAACAACGGATCCGTGAAAAACGGACCGCAAAATATAGCAAAATACATATGGTCGTGTGAAAGAGGCCTTAAGGGTCCATTCAGACGTCCGTAGTGTTTTGCGGTCCGCATATTGTGGACCGCAAAACACTGACACCGCACATCGCCGGCACAAAATAGAGGATTCCTATTCTTGTCTGCAGCTGGACATGCTCTATTTTTTTGCTGAGCCGCGGACCGACAATGCGGATGCGGACAGCACACTGTGTGCTGTCCGCATCTTTTCCGGCCCCATTGAAAATGAATGGGTCCGCACTCATTCTGCTTAATTGCGGAACGGATCCGGACCCATTCTACGGACGTCTGAATGGACCGTAACAGTGATTTCCACAATAGCCCGCCCCTTAACAGTGACCCCTCCAGACCTCTGTTCCCTTAAAATGCGACCTCCACAACACCCCGCCCCCTTAACAGTGACCTCTACAGCACCCGCTCCTTAACACTGACCTCCATAGTGGATCGTCCCCTTAACTGTGACCTCCACCATTCCCTGCCCCCTTAAAGGGTTTCTGTCACCTGAAAAATGGGTATTAAGCTGGCTGACATTAGATGTGCTAATGTCATCTGAACATAACTATATTACCGCCATCTCACTGCCTGAAGGCTTTATTGAGAAAAACAAACTCTTATAATATGCTAATTAGCCTCTAGAAGCGGGGGGGGGGGGCGTTGAACCTGCTCCTAGAGGCTCCGTTTGTCCACCTCTTTTCACGCCCTTCTTCTCTCTTCTCTTGATTGACAGGGCCAGGGCAGCGCTGCTCTCGCGTCTGCACCGTCCCATTCAGTATTTGGCGCAGGCGCAGTGAGGGAAGAACGCTTAGCTTCCTCACTGCGTCTGCGCTGGATACGTCACAGTGAGGAAACCGGCTGCCGGAGAACGTCCTTCTCTCACTGCGCCTGTGCCGAATACTGAACGGGACGGCGCAGGCGTGAGATTTTCTTAGTAGACATGGCCGGAGGGAGGAGAGCAGCGCTGCCCTGGCCCTATCAATCAAGAGAAGAAGGGCGTGAAAAGAGGTGGGCAAACGGAGCCTGTAGGAGCAGGTTCAATGCCCCTCCCCCGCTCCTAGAGCCTAATTAGCATATCATACATTTCTTTCTCTATAAAGGCTTCAGACAGTGAGATGGCACTAATATAGTTATGTTCAGCTGACATTAGCACTTTGCTAATTAGCCAGCTTAATACCAATTTTTCAGGTGACAGAAACCCTTTAACAATGACCTCCACAGCAGCCTGCCCCTCGGGTGGCCAGAGATCCTGTTTTAGGGCAGACAGTTCGGCTTTCAGACTCCCTGTCCTCTGTCCTGTGCAGGGCCTGGCCGAAACAGGGATATCTTTTTGAACAGCTCACTCTCAGACAGCAGCACTTCGCTGTCTGAGCGTGAGCTGCATGGAGAAAGTCACCCTCCTTCCCACTCCTGCAGCTGATTTTTACCTTCATTTTTTCAATCCCCGTCGGCTGCGGAGTGGGAGGGTGTATGGCCTAACTGGGTCAGTGGCGAGGCTTATAAGTCCGTCTTTTGAGGGTGGCCTGAATGGCCCCCCTACCTGCCCCTGAACTGTGACCTCCACAGCACTCCGCTCCCTTAACAGTGTCATCCACAGCGCCCTGCCCCTTTAAAGCTGACCTACAGCAGTGAAGAAAAATGGGTTGGTTGTTATGGAAACCTGGTTTAAAACTGTGCGTATGTGGAGACTAAGGACCTGCGAGCTTCTATTGGCTGATAAGGGCCAGGTGACCGTGTGTATGGCAGGCTTCTATTGGCTAATGTATTTTTTGGGGAATATCTCAGGAACGGTATGTGCTAGAGAGCTGAGACCCGGTCTCAAACCTTCCCGGACACCTGATGTGCTTGAATGCCAAATTTTGTGATTGTAAATGCGATGGTGCGGATTCCTATTAGCGGACATACACATACATACTGTAAGGGAATCGCTCTCTCTCCGGGGGTCGCAATCACAGACTTCTCATCTGACAATGGGGTTCAAGTCCAAAAGGTGCTTTATTTCAGCACTTTAGCACCATCACACACATAAATATCGTAAATTAACACCTGCCCGTCTGGGCTCTACCTAATACACATGTTGTCTCTACCTCACCTATAGAGTGCCGCTCACCCATGTGATTAGATCTGGCTTCCTCAACCATATACTGTCCAGCATCCTCCAGGCTGTGACCACACCAGCACCCTTGGGGGTAGATGGTCCAGAAGTCCTCCCAACTCTGACCATGCAACCCTCTTTCGATAGGCATCGCTGGGCCCCCTAAACTTCAGGTTTTACAAAGCCTTGTGGCCCTCAGCCCTCCTGGCTGAGACCACACAGAGCCTCTCAGCCTTTTTCCCTCCAAGTCATACACAGAGGGTTGTTTTATCCCTCCGTGATTACAGCAGCAGGCCTCACCGGCAATCACCTCCGGCAAAAGACAATACATGTAGTGGAAGGGTGTGGACTGGCAGATCCCACTACCAAACCTATCCTCCAGTCCACATGAAATCCAGCCCAGAACAACATCTAGACAAAACTGTCTCAGCAAACTATACTTTGCTGAAACCACTGCAGCTTTCTGGATTTCAGTTATCTCACCCAGCTGAGGTAGGGCACTTTCACACTAGCGTTATTCTTTACCGGTATTGAAATCCGGTAAAGGGTCTCAATACCGGAAAAAAAACACTTCTGTTTTGTCCCAATGCATTCTGAATGGAAAGCAATCTGTTTAGTTGCACTGGGATGTCTTCCGTTCCGTCCCTTGACTGGAAAAAATACCGCAGCAAGCAGGCCAAAATTCCGGAACACTACCGCACTTGCCGCAATTGCCGTGAAATATAATGCTGGATCCGGTACCAAGTGTTCCGGAAATTGCCGCATCCGGTTTTCCGGTCTGCGCATGCGCAGTTTTTCCTAGCTTTGAAAAATTGTAATGCCAGATCCGTTACTCCGGATGATAACGGAAAGACGGATCCAGTATTTCAATGAATAAGTCTAACGGATCCGTATCCGGAAAATAAAAATATCTGTTTGCATATGGATTCACGGATCCGGCAGGCAATTATGGCAACGGAATTGCCTACCGGATTCTAACAACGCTAGTGTGAAAGTACCCATATCCTCCCAGCACTTATACTGTACACATCACCACAATACATACACTCAGCTTTAAGGCCTCTTGCACATGAGGGTATGGCTTTTACAGTATTTTGCGATCCGCAAAAAACGGATCCGAAAAAAATACGGATGACGTCCGTGTGCATTCGTTTTTTTGTGGAACGGAACAGCTGGCCCCTGATAGAACAGTGCTATCCTTGTCTGTTATGCGGACAATAATAGGACATGTTCTATCTTTGAATGGAACGGGAAAACGGAAATACGGAAATGGAAGGCATACAAAGTACTTTCAGTTTTTTTTGCAGATCCATTGAAATGAATGGTTCCGTATACGGACATTTATAGGCATTCCGTTATTCATTCCGTCATAATAGAAGTCTATGGCCTGCATAATGGATCCCTTCCGTTTTCGTTATGCACGGGACGGATCCGTTATGCAGGCCAAAGACTTCTATTATGACGGAATGAATAACGTCATAGAATTGCGTTATGGTCCGTGGTAACGGAAACCATAACGCAATTCTGCTTTTACCACCAAACGAAGCGTGAACACATTTCAAAATATGAAACTGTCTCATCGCTAATGTAGATACAGTGGAAGGCGCCTCCTGCTGACAGTTATTGCAGATTCTCTGACACTCATGTTGATGCTTATAGTGAATATTGATTGAAAGCTAAATATAAGCTCAACATGATTCCACTATTAGCGGCTTTAAGAGCCTTTCCCGGAGCCCCTGGAGGTTCTCTGCTCTTCTCTCTTGCATTATGCAAACCGTCCAAAGATGCAAAAGTTTGACAAATATCCTTCAAGAGGAAACAAACTAAAAATGTCTACAACGGGAAAGATCTTTCTATGAATCATCACCGGTAGGGTACAGCGGTATTTTGGCCGCAAAAAATGCGTCTCGGATGCAGACCCAAACAACGTTTGTGTGGATGAGCCCTAAGCGGAATACACAGTATCCATGGTTTTGCTCGCTCTCTGATTGCACGTCCTTCAGGCGCTGCTGATATACGGCATTATATACCGCACCCTAATGACTTACTCAGCACAAGGAAAATATGCAAAGTGATTTTCTCGCTCCCACACGTCTTATAACAACGCCTTAAAGACATAAGATTACAAGCTGCGTCCAGGATTTACAGTATATTCAGGAACAACTTCTTCCTATAGGACGCTTTTCATTAAATTTGGGGATTATACCGGTTCCCTACTTTTTGGTTCCTTAGACTAATGAAATGCAGATTAAAGCTTAGTTATTATAGCGTGAAATATTAAAGGGGCTCTCCGAGTGTTTTATACTGATGACCTGTCCTCAGGATAGCGAACAAAAAGAAGGTTATGGCAGCATCTCCAGTAGTTCCTTTATTTCGTATTGCTACGAGTGTGTACACAAAAAGCCAAATGGCAACGTTCCGGTTACATAGTAGCCTTTATCAAGCTTGTAGCCAAAACGTTGCAAAATGGCTTTTTGTATACACACTCGTAGCAATACGAAATAAAGGAACTACTGGAGATGCTGCCGTGACCTTTTTGTTCGCTGATCTGTGGACTGTTGACGATCTGCGGTCGCGGTTTGGCTGGTGCATTCCAGGTTTGGTTGTTGAGGCCGGTGGGTGATGCTCTACAGCCTTGTTTGACTCTGTCCTCAGGATAGGTGATCAGTGAGGCCTAACTCCCGGCGCCCCCCGCAGATCAGCTGTTTTTCAAGGCCGCGGGGCTCGCGCCAGTGAGTGCCACGGCCTTCTTGCTGCTTATCAAGCACAGCACCGACCATTCTTTAGTGGCCATGCTTGGTATTGCAGCCCAAGCCCATTCACTTGAATAGGACTGATCTGCTCCTAGGCCACGTTACTGTCACTGGTCTAGGAAGAGGCTGCGCCATTCACTGGAGCATTGCAGCCTCTTCCAACTGATGATCTGCGGTGGGTCCTGGAAGTCTGAACCCCACCAATCGACACTGATGATCAGTGTAAAACATCTAGAAAACCCCTTTAATCGACCCATACCTCCAAACCAGCCCGGATCCGGCAGGACAGTCCCGTATTTCTGTGGTTGTCCAGTGGTCCTGGAACAGCTCAGGTGTGTCCCGCTCTCAGCTGAATGTAATGGTGAAGCAGGGATCCGTCTGTTCCCCACTTCACCATTCAGCTCAGCGGCCGGCACTCCGCAGCAGCAGCATGATGTGGTCTCACTCCGCGCTGCTGGCAGTGTAAGAGGAGCAGTGGAATCAGCGCCATGTATGACCGTGTCCTGCCTGCTGCTGGGGCGCGCCGGCCGCTGAGCTGTGATCATCGGAGGAAACAGGTGAGCATTTACTGTGTGTTTTTTTTACTTCCAGTAAAGGGGGCACATCTTGGCATATCTGCTGTGAAGGGGCATATATCTGGGCATAGTTACCCTGACACGGCACAAATCTTGGCATAACTACTCTGAGGGGGCACATATTTGGGCATAGCTAATGTGAGTGGGCATATCTTGGCATAACTGCTGTGAAGAGGCACAATATGGGCATGCCTACTGTGAAGGGGTACAGTGAGGGCATTACTAATATATGCTGGCACAAAGGGGGAATAATTACTATGTGGGGCATTAACCCTTTCAGGCCCCGATTTCTTTTTTTTTTTTTGTGTTTTCGTTTTTCGTTCCCTGCCTTACCAGAGCCATTACTTTTTTATTTTTCTGTTCACATAGCAAAATGAGAGCTTGTTTCCACGGGACAAGTTGTATTTTCCAACGCCACCATTTTTATATTGCATATGGTGTAGTGGGAAGCGGGAATAAAATTCCAAATGGGCTGAAATAAAAAAAAAAGCCATTCCACCACAGTTTTACATGTTTTTTTATTTCCGACGTTTGATGTGCGATAAAACTGATTAGTTACTTTTATTCTACAGGTCAGTACGAATCCGGCGATACCTTATATGTAGAGTTTTCCTTGCGTTTTGATAGTGGTAACAAAATTAAAAAGTGGGGAAAATTTATCTTTTATTTTTTGTCACTATATTTTGACCCCTATAACTTTTTTGTAATTATGTGTACAGAGCTGTATGGGGGCTCATTTTTTGCGGGGCAATCTGAACTTATTATTGATACCAGTCTGGGGTGTCTATGACTTTTTTTATCACTTTTTATTATTATTTTTTGTAGAAAATGAAGTGACCAAAAAAGGTGAATTGGAAATTTGGAAGTTTTTTTAAGTTTTGCTGTTTGCCGTATGGGGAGTATATTTTTATACTATGGGAGTTTTCACCCATCGCGACACCCATGCTGTGTATTTTTTTTTAAAATGTTTCGTTCTTTTATTTTTATTATGGGAAAAGGGGGGGGGGGGAGTGATTTGAATTTTAATGTTTTATTTATTTATTTATTTTTGAAAACTGTTTTTTTACACTCTTTTATAGTTCCCATAGGGTACTATAACATGCAATCATTAGATCCATCAGTATGTCCATTCCGTAGCCGTTATCCTCACGCATTGCACCCGCACTGAATCCGGACCCATTTATTTCTATGGGGCTGTGCACATGAGCGGTGATTTTCACGCATCACTTGTGCGTTGCATGAAGATCGCAGCATGCTCTATATTGTGCATTTTTTACGCAACGCAGGCTCATGGAAGTGAATGGGGCTGCGTGAAAATCGCAAGCAAGTGCGGATGCGGTGCGATTTTCACGCACGGTTGCTAGGAGACGATCGGGCTGGGGACCCGATCTTTATTATTTTCCCTTATAACATGGTTATAAGGGAAAATAATAGCATTCTTAATACAGAATGCATAGTACAATAGAGATGGAGGGGTTAAAAAACAAAAATTAAAAATTAAACTCGCCTTATCCACTTGTTCTCGCATCCCGGCTTCTCTTCTTTCTTCTTCTTTGATCACCTGGGAGGAAAAGGACCTTTGGTGACGTCACTGCGCTCATCACATGGTCCATCACATGACCCATCACCATGGTGATGGACCATGTGACGGACCATGTGATGAGCGCAGTGACGTCATCAAAGGTCCTTTTCCTCCCAGGTCATCAAAGAAGAAGAAAGAAGAGAAGCGGGGGTGTGAGAACAAGTGGATGAGGTCAGCTAAATTTTTATTTTTATTTTATTTTAACCCCTCTAGCCCTAATTTACTATGCATTCTGTATTATAGAATGCTATTATTTTCCCTTATAACCATGTTATAAGGGAAAATAATAAAATCTACACAACACCGAACTCAAACCCGAATTTCTGTGAAGAAGTCCGGGTTCGGGTCTGGGTACCAAACATGGCGATTTTTCTCACGTGCGTGCAAAACGCTTTGCATTCGCACGGAAAAATCATGCATTTTCCTGCAACTCACCCGCATACTATCCGGCCCTCACACGCGACGCCCGTGTGAAAGAGGCCTTAATGGACATTTCACTTTGCATTCTGTATTAGGAATGCTATTATTTTCCATTATAACCATGTTATCAGGGAAAATAATAAAATCTACAGAACACCGATCCCAAACCCAAACTTCAGTGAAGAAGTCCAGGTTCGGGTCTGGGTACCACAGTCAGTTTTTTATCACGCGGATGCAAAACACATTAAATTGCTTTGCACTCGTGCAGAAAAAACTGAACAACGCAACGCAATCGCAGACAAAACTGACAGAAATTGCGTGCGCAATCGCGCAGGTTTCCCGCAACGCATTCAGAAAAAATCTGGGACACCAGTATGAAAGGCGCCTAAGGCTACATCCATACGACCGTATGTGTTTTGCGGTCCGCAAATTGCGGATCCACAGAAAACAAAAACAGATGATGTCCGTATGGCATCCTTATTTTTTTTTTAACAGCTCCATAGAAACGAATAGGTCCGCATCCTATCCGCAAAAAAAAAGGAACGGACACGGAAACAAAATACGTTCGTGTGCATGTAGCCTAAGTTTCACAAAAAAAAAAAATGCAATCAGCTCACCGCCTTTGCCAGTCCTCGGTGCACAGGTCTAAGGCTGGGTTCACACCTGAGCGTTTTACAGCGCGTTCCTACGCGCTGTAAAACGCTCAACAAGGAGAAACCAATGATTCCCTATGGGAATGGTTCTCACCTGGGCGTTTTACAGCGCGTACGATCGCGCTGTAAAACGCCCAACGCCCCAAGAAGTACATGAGCGACTTTTGGGGCGTTTGTGGCCATAGGACACTGTAGTGAATCACACAAACGCTCGTCAAACGCGCGTTTACTATTACAAAAACGCGCATAAAAATGCGCGTCAAAAACGCGCGTAAAACGCGCGTTTGCGCAACGCTCAAGTGTGAACCCAGCCTTATGGAAGTCTGATAGGAGGCTGATGGAGGAGTGGGGGGCTGACCTGAGAAAGGGACAGTGGCAGAGTGAAATCTGGGTGAACCCCTTTCTAGACCCCCCTGGGCTCAGCTTGGCTGTCATTAATGCGAAATAAAGAACTAAATAAATAACATTCTGAACTTAAAAATTAGACTATGTGTGGTCAAAATGGCGCCTGTACCATACTGTATGTAATATATAGTGCAGGTGCTATTTTGGTCTGCAAAAATACAGCGCTCTAGATTTTTTTTAAATTGAAGCGCAATTTCTGTAACTTACCTCTAAGTCACTTATATGTTTGACCAAATACAGCAGTCAAATTTTTAAGTTGCAAGTTTTGTATGGCCCGTGAACGATGTTACAAATATCCAAATGGCCCTTGGCAGCAAAAAGGTTCCCCACCCCTGCTTTAGAGGGTGGAGTCCTGACCAAATATTCACCTCCGGTAGAAGAGGAGATAATCCCAACTAAGACTGGGCCCCCCTTTGCCCTGGGCCCCGTAGCAGTCACATGATCTGCCGCTATGGTAGTTACGCCCCTGGCTCTGGCTGAAGACAGAGCTGGATACGCAGAGTCTGTACGGTGGCACCTATGGCTCTATTTTAGGAGCCTTGGCATGACAGTTGGCAAAAACACCAAAACCCCCTGAAAGCAGCCTTAGGGCTCATGCACACGACTGTATGTATGTTGCGGTCCTCAAAAAAATGGATCAGCAAAAAATATGGATGACGTCCGTGTGCATTCCATATTTTGTGGAATGGAACAGCTGCCCCTAATAGAACAGTCCTATACTTGTCCGTAATGCGGGAAATAATATCACATGTTCTATTTTTTTGCAGAACGGAAATACTGACATACGGAACGCACACGGAGTAACTTTAATTTTTTTTTGGCGGACCAATTGAAATGAATGATTCCACATACGGTCTGCAAAAAAAACCGGAACGGACACAGAAAGGCAATACGTTCGTGTGCATGAGCGCTTACTGGCGTGTTCAATCCCTTGTTGTATCAGACATAACGTTCTGGTGCTCCGGGGTCCTGCTCAGCTCCGGGGTCCTGGTCAGCTCCGGGGTCCTGGTCAGCTCCGTGGTCCTGGTCAGCTCCGTGGTCCTGCTCAGCTCCGGGGTCCTGGTCAGCTTCGGGGTCCTGGTCAGCTCCGGGGTCCTGCTCAGCTCCGGGGTCCTGGTCAGCTCCAGGTTCCTGGTCAGCTCCGGCGTCCTGGTCAGCTCCGGGGCCCTGGTCAGCACCGGGGTCCTGGTCAGCACCGGGGTCCTGGTCAGCTTCGGGGTCCTGGTCAGCTCCGTGGTCCTGGTCAGCTCCGTGGTCCTGGTCAGCTCCGTGGTCCTGGTCAGCTCCGTGGTCCTGGTCAGCTCCGGGGTCCTGCTCAGCTCCGGGGTCCTTGTCAGCTTCAGGTTCCTTGTCAGCTCCGGGGTCCTGGTCAGCTCCGGGGTCCTGGTCAGCTCCGGGGTCCTGGTCAGCCTTTGCTCCTGGAGCTGCAGTGATGATGACCCTGACTACCCCATCTGATCGCTGCATGGTGGGGAGCGCTGGAACGGCGGGGTGGAATAGGTATGGACGATTGCATTTTTTTTTATAATCCCCTCTGTCTTTGCCTACATTTTTGGGGGCCTCGGAAAACCCCTTTAATGTCTTCATAATAAAAACGTCTTTGGTGCTGGTGACTATTCTCAGCCTCGTGTATGTGGATCAATCAATACAACCAAAGTGATGGATGAGGCCTCGTTTTACTGTTTCCCCCTGACAATCATACTCGCTTTATATCATTTAGCCCCGGCGCCCTTCACGGTATCAGCCATTGATTTCTGATAGAGGTGTGAGTGCTCCTTTAATGTCTGGATCTGCTGCTCATTGGATAAGCTCCACTTAGGCCACCTGCAAACGTTGCAGAATACGTGCAGTTTTTCCATGCGGATCCCCGTGTGGAAAAACCGTGGCAGATTACAGTACCAGCAAAGCTTATGAGACTACATTCCTCTCATGTACATTTTTTTCCGTCCGGAAATTGACCTGCATTGCGGTTTTCAAATTAAATTGCATGTCAATTATGTTAGCGGTTTTAGCTGCAGATTTCTCCCTCCCAGAGAGATCTGCAGCAAAATCGCATCAAATCCGCACCAAAAACCGCTCTTAGACTTTGCGGATTTTGGTGCGGATATGCTGCAGAAACGTACATAAAGCCATATGGAAATTCGTGTGCGTTCACCCTCACCCGTGTGCAGGTAGCCTTAAAGGGGTTCTCCGAGATTGTTATACTAGTGATGAACTATCCTGTGGATAGGTCATCAGTATCTGATCGGAGGGGTCCGACACCCAGGACCCCCCACCGATCAGCTGTTTGAGAAGGCGGTAACGCCGCAGCTTTCTCGCACTTTTTTTTTAGGCCAAGTGACAACACGTTCATCGGTGACATGGCCTTGGAGCAACTCGGCCCCACTGAAGTGAATAGGGATGAGTGCAATACCAAGTGCAACCGCTATACAATGTACGGCGCTGTGCTTGGTGAGCTGAGAGATTTGAAGTATAGGTCATCAGTATCTGATCGGTGGGGGTCCGACACCTGGGACACCCACCGATCAGCCTCTGAGGCCGTGGCGCTCAGAGGCTGATCGGTGGGTGTCCCAGGTGTCGGACCCCCACCGATCAGATACTGATGACCTATACTTCAAATCTTGGAAAACCCTGAGAGTATTTGTTACAAGTTATCATAAAGTGATACAATGTATTCCTGGGCGTGCGATTCCCAGTGGCAGCATCTGTCCCCGACCAATGTGGCTGCTGACGCCGCTTCACAAATTAACTCTAATTAATGGCATATTTGGCAGATTCCGTGCTGCACATTTATTCCCGTTTCACACCCATTTGTAAGCTGTTAAATGAAGTGTAAAGAGTTAAAGAGAAATTTAGGTGACTAATGATTCACAAATTAATTAAGCTCTTCTGTTGTCAGTAAAGGTGAAAACGCCTAAAATCACCGCACAATCCCCAACACCCAGGGACTTAGAGGCGTCATACAAGACCAGAAAAACATGGCTGCTGTGTGCCAAATAACAGCGCCACTCCTGTCCTCAGGTGATGTCTGGTACTGCAGCACCATACACTCCAGTCAAGTTGAGCTGCAATGCCGGACACAACCTGTGAACAGGTGCGGAGCTGTTACTAGAAGGCAGCCATGTTTTCCTAATTCTGTAAACATAGAAACATTGTAACACCTTGTAGTGTACGGTCTTGCAATGTGGAATTGTAATCGGGCCCTAACATCTGGGGGACCGTAGACCTTTATATGATAGTTTCTCCATGATGAAACAACATTACATTCTATGGTGTATCAACATCCAATAGGGCAGTGGTCTTCAGAAACTACAAATTCCAGCATGCCCTCTAGCTAAAGAGCCCCAAAGATTGCCAAATGTCCCGTATTATACAACCTGGAGGCCTAAAAGTGGATATGGAGACCACGCGGGTGCTGCTTCTCTAAACCCCTTACCTCTGACTGTTAGACCCCAAGATGGCTCCACACTGCCCTGGGCTGACCCCCTATTCCCCCCCCCCCCCCCCCGATAGATATCACCCCCTTGTCACCTATATACAGCGGAGATGACGTTTGCTGGATATATAAAGTATTATTCTCGGTCTCTTACTCTGCAAGGAATTTCAATCTTCAAGTCACGATTGTTTTGATAGCAGAGAATGTCGGATCCGTCATTGTGTCCTTGCGGCGGCTCAGAAAATAGCATTATATAAACATTATGGTAAGAAGGAGGATAAGAGAAGCCGCTGCTCCTTCTCCGCTGTGAAATAAAGCAATAGAAAAATTGTTAAAAAGATACCCCCTAAGATCCCAGCGATATTTTATAAAGCAGCCGCGTACGCCAATGGGAAGTGACGCGCAGCTGCCGCCGAAGCCGCTGAAAAGCTCTGCTGTCAGTCACTGCAACCTTCCCTTCAGAAGAGGTGGAGGAAGAACGCAGAGATGCTTCTCAGACTGGTTAATAGAGATGAATAGGTTGAGTAATGTGTGCATTAAATAGACAAGACTTAAAGGGACAGGACCGATATTCAGGAAAAATTGATAAGTCGTGCTGTGCTCCGTACTGATTACAACGGATTTAACTTTCTGGAGGAGAACATTTCTGACTTGTTGCATTTTGAATGTTTGTTGAAAGCACAACTCTTACATTAGTGCCTATGGAAAGCATTTGCCACATAGTGGTGGAAAATGGTACTGCAATGAGATCAATGAGATGGATGGCTAAATGATCATAATTCAACTTTTGTAATTAAAAATGAGTAAAAAAAAAAATATAGGAATAACAGTAAGAAAAGCAGAAATGAACAAGTTTGTATAATATTTATGACATTTTGTGAAAGTTTAAAGACACAATGCTTGTCTAAACGAGCTGGCAGTGGCAAAAGTGCACCAAAAATGGGCATAATGTGGCATCAACCTTTAGACCTACAGTGCACTCGGAAAGTCATCAGACCCTTTCACTTTTATTTTTTATTTTAATTTTTTTTACATTTTGTCATCTTGCTCCTTGTGCCATCAGTTCCTCCGTCATTCTGCTCTCAACCCCCCATAATGAGAAAATGAGAACAGAAGGTGAGAAATCTTTATTAATTTACTTAAAAGGTAAAACTTAAATCTTGTGTTGACACAAGTCTTCAGCCCCTTTACACAGGACTTAGTTGAAGCCCCATTTGGCAGTGATTCCAGCCTCCAGTCTTCTTGGGGATGATGCCACACGGTGGTCAAAACTACCATGGTAGCAGGCATAGTGGCTACTATGGGGCGCACCGACTGAGCGGGCCTGTTTCCACTCAGATGTAAGGTGCAGTTAGTATAAAATGCATGCATGGTACCATTTTATATGACCCCATTCTAAATTCTATCAAGGAGCCTCAAGGGTACTTCTGCTGTTTGTATTGTCCCTTCTGTATGGCAATACTTTTTGCATTTCCTATGCTGTGACATCATTGCATTATTGTTGTACATAGTAGATTATCCCTGTACTATGACATCATTGTCTTTATTATCTCTGCACTGTGACATCTCTGTGTTTATTATCCCTGTACTGTGACATCACTGTGTGTATTATCTCTGTTCTGTGACATTACTGTGTTTATTATCCCTGTACTGTGACATCCCTGTGTTTATTATCCCTGTACTGTGACATCACTGTGTTTATTATCTCTGTACTGTGACATCACTGTGTTTATTATCCCTGTACTGTGACATCACTGTGTGTATTATTCCTGTACTGTGACATCACTGTGTTTATTATCCCTGTACTGTGACATCACTGTGTTTATAATCTCTGCACTGTGACATCACTGTGTGTATTATCTCTGTACTGTGACATCACTGTGTTTATTATCCCTGTACTGTGACATCCCTGTGTTTATTATCCCTGTACTGTGACATCACTGTGTTTATAATCTCTGCACTGTGACATCACTGTGTGTATTATCCCTGTACTGTGACATCACTGTGTGTATTATCTCTGTACTGTGACATCACTGTGTTTATTATCTCTGTACTGTGACATCACTGTGTTCATAATCCCTGTACTGTGACATCACTGTGTTTATTATCCCTGTACTGTGACATCACTGTGTTTATTATCTCTGTACTGTGACATCACTGTGTTTATCTCTGTACTGTGACATCACTGTGTTTATTATCTCTGTACTGTGACATCACTGTGTTTATTATCCCTGTACTGTGACATCACTGTGTTTATTATCTATGTACTGTGACATCACTTTGTGTATTATCCCTGTACTGTGACATCACTTGTTTATTATCTCTGCACTGTGACATCACTGTGTTTATTATCTCTGTACTGTGACATCACTATGTGTATTATCCCTGTACTGTGACATCACTGTGTTTATTATCTCTGTCCTGTGACATCACTGGGTTTATTATCCCTGTACTGTGACATCACTGTGTGTATTATCCCTGTACTGTGACATCACTGTGTGTATTATCCCTGTACTGTGACATCACTGTGTTTATTATCCCTGTACTGTGACATCACTGTGTTTATTATCCCTGTACTGTGACATCACTGTGTTTACTATCTCTGTCCTGTGACATCACTGTGTTTATTATCCCTGTACTGTGACATCACTGTGTGTATTATCTCTGTACTGTGACATCACTGTGTGTATTATCCCTGTACTGTGACATCACTGAGTTTATTATCTCTGTACTGTGACATCACTGTGTGTATTATCCCTGTACTGTGACATCACTGTGTTTATTATCTCTGTACTGTGACATCACTGTGTTTATTATCCCTGTACTGTGACATCACTGTTTATTATCTCTGTACTGTGACATCACTGTGTTTATTATCCCTGTACTGTGACATCACTGTGTTTACTATCTCTGTCCTGTGACATCACTGTGTTTATTATCCCTGTACTGTGACATCACTGTGTTTATTGTCTCTGTACTGTGACATCACTGTGTTTTTATCTCTGTACTGTGACATCACTGTGTTTTTATCTCTGTACTGTGACATCACTGTGTTTATTATCTCTGTACTGTGACATCACTGTTTATTATCTCTGTAATGTGACATCACTGTGTGTATTATCTCTGTACTGTGACATCACTGTGTGTATTATCCCTGCACTGTGACATCACTGTGTTTATTATCTCTGTACTGTGACATCACTGTTTGTATTATCCCTGTACTGTGACATCACTGTGTTTATTATCTCTGTACTGTGACATCACTGTGTTTATTATCCCTGTACTGTGACATCACTGTGTTTATTATCCCTGTACTGTGACATCACTGTGTGTATTATCTCTGTACTGTGACATCACTGTGTGTATTATCCCTGTACTGTGACATCACTGTTTGTATTATCCCTGTACTGTGACATCACTGTGTTTAGTATCTCTGTACTGTGACATCACTGTGTTTATTATCCCTGTACTGTGACATCACTGTGTGTATTATCCCTGTACTGTGACATCACTGTGTGTATTATCTCTGTACTGCGACATCACTGTGTGTATTATCCCTGTACTGTGACATCACTGTGTTTATTATCTCTGTACTGTGACATCACTGTTTGTATTATCCCTGTACTGTGACATCACTGTGTGTATTATCCCTGCACTGTGACATCACTGTGTTTATTATCTCTGTACTGTGACATCACTGTTTGTATTATCCCTGTACTGTGACATCACTGTGTGTATTATCCCTGTACTGTGACATCACTGTATTTATTATCTCTGTACTGTGTCATCACTTTATATATTAAAGGGAACCTGTCACCCGGATTTTGGGTAGAGAGCTGAGGACATGGGTTGCTAGATGGCCGCTAGCACATCCGCAATATCCAGTCTCCATAGCTCTGTGTGCTTTTATGGTGTAAAAAAAACAAAAACGATTTGACACGTATGCAAATTACCCTGAGCTGAGTCAGAGCTTGAAAATATGACTCTTCTTTGGTCGCATAAGTAAGATATGACTCTTTTATGTTAATTTTGCATATGTATCAAATCGTTTTTTTTTACACAATAAAAGCACACAGAGCTATGGGGACTGGGTATTGCAGATGTGCTAGCGGCCATCTAGCAACCCATGTCCTCAACTCTATACCCAAAATCCTGGTGACAGGTTCCCTTTAAGCCAATGTTGTGACACTACACGGTGACTTCACTACCAGCATTCTCACAGCGTACTATGACGTCGATGTGTGCCTTAGCCCTGTGCTGAAAGTGGTCATGATGAAATGAGGCCTCATACCTAGGTTTGTTTTTGGGCACCATCGCTACACCCCTGGTCAACTTTGCACACTTGAATTTGGGGATTTTCTACCATTCTTCTCTGCAGATCCTCTCCAGCTTTGTCAGGCTGTATGGGGGCCATATGTGGACATCCATTTTTAGATCTCTCCAGAGATGTTCCATTGGGTTGAGGCTTAGGTTTGGCCCCTCAAGGATGTTCACAGAGTTGCCCCTAAGCGGTTCCTGTGTTTTCTTGCTGTGTGCTTAGGGTCATTGTCTTGTTGGAAGGAGAACCTTCGGCCCAGTCTGAGGTCCAGAGCACTGGATCAGGTTCTCATTAAGAATATCTCTGTACTTTGCTCCATTCAGCTTTCCCTTTACCCTGACCAGTCTCATTGTCCCCAGCATGATGCTCCCACCACCGTTCTTCACTGTAGGGATGGTATTGGGCAGGTGATGAGTAGTTGAGGCAGAGATGAGTGAAGTTTTGAAAAATTTCATTCGGAAGTTAACAAAAAAATTTGATTTGTTTCAAATCAATTTGGCATGAATTGCTATAAATCATGGAATACCCACAGGAGCGTAACTATCATAGCGGCAGACCATGCGACTGCTATGGGGCCCATGGCAAGAAGGGGCCCAGTCTTATTTAGGATTATCTCATCTACTGGAGGTGAAACTTGGTGAGGACTCTACTCTCTAAAGCAGTGTTTCCCAACCAGTGTGCCTCCAGCTGTTGCAAAACTACAACTCCCAGCATGCCCGCACAGCCAAAGGATGTCCAAGCATGCTGGGAGTTGTAGTTTTGCAACAGCTGGAGGCACACTGGTTGGGAAACACTGCTCTAAAGGAACAACATTTAGGAAGTGAGGCAGTGGAAAAATGGCCCAAGGGTCATTGAAAAGGGTTTAAACAGAAACCCTTCAGTCTCCCTGAAGTCTCCCTGCACTCTCCCTGCAGTCTCCCTGAACTCCCCTGAAGTCCCCCTGCACTCTCCCTGCAGTCTCCCTGAACTTCCCTGAAGTCTCCCTGCAGTCCCCTGAAGTCTCCCTGCACTCCCGTGAAGTCTCCCTGCAGTCTCCCTGAACTCCCCTGAAGTCTCCCGGCACCCTCCCTGCAGTCTCCCTACACTCTCCCTGCACTCCCCTGAAGTCTCCCTGCAGTCTCCCTGAACTCCCCTGAAGTCTCCCTGTACTCTCCCTGCAGTCTCCCTGAACTCCCCTGAAGTCTCCCTGCACTCTCCCTGTAGTCTCCCTGAACTCCCCTGAAGTCTCCCTGCACTCTCCCTGCAGTCTCCCTGAACTCCCCTGAAGTCTCCCGACACTCTCCGTGCAGTCTCCCTGAACTCCCTGCTCTCTCCTTCTCCAATATTCTTCTATTAATAATTTTCAGCAACACCTTCCCCAACACATGAGCGATTGCCACGTCTCTCCCCATGCTCAGCTCACAGGACAATGGCAGAGACCGCGTGGGATGAGGGTTTTATAGGGCTGCGACATCACAGGGGATAGCTATCTGCGGATTGGCTGGCTGTATAGCATTATGGATGATCTCACGTTCCCGGGCTTCTTACTTTAACTTTGTAACATGTGCAGTCACCATTTTGGGAAAAACTGATTCGTTACCATGAAGTGCGAGAAAATTCGGATTAGTTGCGAATCGAAGTTTTCCTAAACTTCAGACCAAATTCTGCTTTGAATGCTTTGCTTCGCTCAACACTAGAGATGGGCATTGCCTGCTTTTCTCCAGACATGGCAGTGAGAATTGAGGCCAAAAAGTTAAATTTTGGTTTAATTAGACCAGAGAATCTTGTGTCTTATACTTTGAGTCCTTTAGGTGTTTGTTCTTTACAAATTCCAGGTGGCTTTCATGTGTCTCTTACTGAGGAGAAGCTTCTTTCCGGCCGCTCAGCCATAAAGCCCAGATTGGTGGATTCTGCAGTGATGGTTGACCTTCTGGAAGTTTCTCCCATCTGCACACAAGATCTTTGGGGCACCACCAGAGGTACCATTGAGTTCTTGGTCACCTCTCTTACCAAGGTCCTTCTCCCTTGATTACTTAGTTCGGTGGGGTGACCATCTCTAGGGAGAGTCCTGATTGTTCTTCTTCCACTTAAGAATTATGGAGGCCACTGTGCTCTCGGGAACTTTCAGTGCAGCAGACATTTTTGTTCCCTTCTCCAGATCTTTGCTTCCACACAATCCCGTGTCTGAGCTCTACAGGCAGTTCTCTTCTCCTCATGGCTTGGTTTTTGCTCTGATATGCATTGTCAGCTGTGAGACCTTATATAGACAGGACTGTGTCTTTCCAAATCATGTCCAGTCCACTGAATTTACCACAGGTGACTCCAATCGAGGTGGAGAAACATCTCAAAGATGATCCAGAATAAAAGGGAAGCCCCAGAGCTAAATGTTGTGTCATAGCCGAGGGTCTGAACACTTATGTCCATGCAAAATGTTAGTTTTTCCTTTTTAATACATTTGCAAACATTTCTAAAATTCATTTTTTTTTACGTTCTCATTATGGGGGATTGAGTGCAGAATTTTATTTTAGCACATGGAGCAGCGTAACTAAATATAAAAAAAAGTGAAGGGTCTGACGACTTTCCGAATGCACTGTATTTACTAAGCAAATGCACCAAAAACAATAATAAGGGGCATGACTTAAAATGCAACAATTTAGCCCAAAATTTTGGCAGAAAACCAAACCAACCAATAGCTGGTGTAAGGTTTGGCGCTGCTTTAGACTATGTGCCTGAGTTTACGGTCTACATTTTAGACAGGATTCGTAATTCTGCCCCAGTATCTCGGATGCACAGAGCAAAGCAGCCCATGGAGTCCCTATAAGTGCATATTGTCCCTATGAAGCATCATTTACACCCCAAAAAGCAATACTTTAATGTTTGGGATTCATATGGAATCAGTGGAGAAATGTCCCTTTGCCTCAGAGTCACAGAGTGTATAGGCCTCTGTAGTTGTTCGGCTCTGTGATACTACAGTGTGCATGCTGCATTTTACATGGATGCTGATTGCATATAAATCTGCTGCACCGATTCTTTTGCACTAATGCGGATCTGCTCCGGACATTAGCTTTGTTTTCCCTGACTCTTCCAGTTTGCACTTGTCACTAAAAGCTTGTGATCCCATATGGCCTCATATTGACTCTTATAAGCTCTGGTGATTGAAATGCTGCCATGATTGACATGTATCATCTCCATGACGAGGAAAGGGGGGGGGGGGTGGTGAGCCTCGTGAGTGATATATTGACACGGATGGGAAATTTGTGCAACACATACGCTCCAACTTTCCATGTACACTTAGTGTCAGAGACCCTCAATGCAGAGGGAACAAATCCTAACTTAAAGGGGTTGTCTGGGTTCAGAGCTAAACCTGGACATATCCCCTTTTTCACCCAGGCAGGCTCCCTGAGATGAGCATTTCATGCTCCGATGCCCAACTTTGTCCTCCTTTTACAGGCTAGGGTAGCGCTAAAGCCCGCCCATTAGTGCTGGTGACGTCACCACGCTCCCTGCTAGGCGGAAGCTTCCGCCTTGCAGAGACTTGGTATGTCCCCAATGCACGGGCACCATCTGTGCGGCTGCCGCAACGGATCCAGACCCATTGAACTTGAATGTGTCCGTGATCCGTCTGCAACGCAATAAATAGAACATGTTCTATTTTTTTGAGGTGCGGGGGCACGGAGAGAAACCCCGCGGAAGCATTCCATAGTGCTTCCGTGCCTCCGTTCCGCACCTACCTTCCTTATTGCGGACCCATTGCGGACCCGTGATGCGGGGTGCACATGGCCGGTGCCCGCATGAGTCTTCATAATGTAGAATTAATGGAGACAGTTGAAATCGAAGGACCTGTGTCTTTTTCAGCCTTTAGTAATGTATAAAAATATTTATTAAATGAAATGATAATATTTCCTAATAACAATAATAACAATGATACAGTCATTATAGGCTCCTGTAATAACTTAGCCCTGATGACTGTAACTAGTGGTGAGCGAAGAGCGCTTTGGATCATAGCTTGAAGAAAGTCACCTTGTTCAAAACGTCATCATGTCCAAAGCCTCGCGAGACTTCGTTGAATAACTTCCGATTCCGATTATTCAACTTGAAAACCATTTGCAGACCCGGATCCCAGTTTGCAAATGATTTTCAAGTTGAATAATCGAAGTCCAAAGTTATTCAACTAAGGCCTCTTTCACACTTGCGTTGTCCGGATCCGTCATGTACTCCACTTGCTGGAATTACACGCCGGATCCGGAAAAACGCAAGTGAACTGAAAGCATTTAAAGACGTCTTCAAAATGCTTTCAGTGTTACTATGGCAGCCAGGACGCTATTAAAGTCCTGGTTGCCATAATAGTAGGAGCGGGGAGCGGGGGAGCAGTATACTTACAGTCCGTGTGGCTCCCGGGGCGGTTCAGAATGACGTCAGAGCGCCCCATGCGCATGGATGACGTGTCCATGCGATCACGTCATCCATGCGCTTGGGGCGCCCTGACGTCACTCTGGAGCGCCCGGGGAGCCGCACGGACGGTAAGTATACTGCTCCCCCGCTCCCCGCTACACTTTACCATGGCTGCCAGGACTTTAGCGTCCCGGCAGCCATGGTAACCACTCTAAAAAAGCTAAACGTCGCATCCGGCAATGCGCCGAAACGATGTTTAGCTTAAGGCCGGATCCAGATCAATGCCTTTCAATGGGCATTAATTCCGGATCCGGCCTTGCGGCAAATGTTCCGAATTTTTGGCCAGAGCAAAAAGCGCAGAATGCTGCGGTATTTGCTCCGGCCAAAAAACTTTTCTGGTCCTGAACTGAAGACGTCCTGATGCATCCTGAACGGATTTCACTCCATTCAGAATGCATTAGGATAAAACTGATCAGGATTCTTCCGGCATAGAGCCCCGACGACGGAACTCTATGCCGGAAGAAAAGAACGCAGATGTGAAAGAGCCCTTAGTCTCGCGAGGCTTTGGACATAATGATTTCACCTTTGTGAAGCCCATACATTTGAATACTGTACTGAGCCGGGTCTCCGTTCTGCATTCAAACAAAGTTTTGATCCGAAACTCGCTTCGCTCAACACTAATTTTAACCCTCAACCAACTTGGGGCTCATTTTTTTAATTTGTGGTTATTTTTGTGCCATTTTTTAAGTCTGTCTTTGATTTGTGTGTCTGTACTGTATTTCTGAACGGGTACACCTTAATAATAATTAATGAATAATATATCTGGTGTGAGTGTAATGTGGTTTACACCTAAACGTGTAAAAGTAGACCAGGGGGATGCAACTTTATTGAGACTTTTGATAAAGTCACACATAGCAAATGAGCAATAATCCAGCCCTTAAACTTAGACCCCTTTAAAATGTAACAAATATTGACCAAATGTAGCAGAAAGCCGCACAATCGTTATGACTTGTGACTTTTTATTTATTTATCTGATTTGATAAACGTCCACCTTGGTGCTTACAAGCGGCGCATTAATCAGCAGCACAAATATTAATTGGCAGATCCATATATCCTGAGCTACTGCAGCAGAAGATGAAGGTCTTTCCCTGTCTCAACTGTCTGAAGAAAGCGTGCAGCAAAGGGTTAAGCAGCCCTGCCTGTTCCCATCCCCTGATATGGTAAGAGCCTCTTATGCTGCATTATCTGGGCCAGCTGGATTTACTTGCCCTTAGTACAGAAAAAAAAAAAAGGCTGCCAGCCTGCCCTTGTATCTGCTACATGCCAAGACCCCTCCCCAGGGGATCACTCCTGCCTTTTGGCTGCACAGCAGAGAAGCATCTCCTTGGCAGGGGCCTGCTATTAGGAGGAATGCGGTAGTGGTGTACAGTATAAGCTGTGAGAGATGTGGCCTGCAGAGCTCTCTGCCTCTGCTGCTGCTGCTGGTGCTGATGCTGCTGTGTGATTGAGGGGCTGCTGATGCTGAGGCTCTGCTTGCACTGGACCCAAACTGCTGAGGATTTTCTTACCAGGGGATGCCCAGCTATTGCAATTGGCTTTAAAGGACCTACTTCTATCAGGACAAGGGTGTAAAAAAAAGCAACCTGGAATAAGAGAAGGAAGGAGTCATTTAATGCAACAAGAGGATGAGAGTGTGATCACAGGGCAGCAAATACAAGGTAGGGGAAAGGTATTCCATCTGATTGCAGTCATGGACTGCTGGTGGGGGGAGGTGGATGGGATGTGTGGGGAAAATTGCATTTCATTCTGCAAAGCATTGACTGGTGTGACTGAAGGAAGATAAAAAAAAAAAGAGTGGGTTATATGCACTATGTGACTCTCCTATGGATAGGGATGTGATCCTACGTGCAGTGCTGTAGGATCAGCAAGAGAAGCCCTGGAAATGAAGAGCAAAGATCCTAGAGTGGTCCTCAAATCCATCAGCAGAGCTCTGGAGAGCAGCCCCTCCAAAATGTCTGATGGCATAATTCAATATCTTACTGGAAACTTTATCTTATAGCCCCTTCTACCCCCTTCTGTACTGTGCACCCCCCCCCCCCCCAATCCCATGATGAAAACCTCATTCCTCTAATGCATCATCTGCCTAAATATGTGACCAGAATAAGAAATGGAGCTAATTTGGCTTCAGACAGAGGGCTCTTCAGGATGTCTCTGCATGGCTTGATATGTATGAAACAAATCTGAAAAGGAAGAGTGACTTCAGGTTCTGTCATGCAGGGAACCTCCCTGGTACACCATTACTTTAGGTGGTGGCCAAGTTACTCTCTCTGATGGTTAGAGCCCCTTCATTGTGGAATAAGGGACCTTGGTGGTGTTAGTTCTGCAGGTAAATGGCTCAAGGAGCTCCTAGGATGGAGGATTCTGTCTTCAGACCCTTTTTTGCTCCAGCTCCATTGACAGCATGTCATTAAGTAGACAGTTGTCCTCTGGAATAGGTTTGCATAGGGAGATGGATTTGCACTGGGCTATCTCCCTTGCCTTAATTGCTCTGCTTGCTAGAAACAGAAATGTATGTGCAGCAGGTTACACTGTATTATCATAGAGAAAGATGATTTATGTAGAGACACATCCAGAGCTGCTGGATGTTCTCAGCTCTTCTTAAGACCTGCAAAGCTGGGTCTGCAGACACATGTCACAGAAAATGGTTGCAATTTGCAATTCCCTTTCCATCCAGGGAGTCTTGCTTCTGGTACAGAATAGGGGATAATCTGCTTTTTTTCCATTATTTCATTGGTTTCTTCTTAAAGATGTCTCCTAAGATTGGCTCGCCTTTGCAGCCCTCATGAATTGCATGGCTTGTCAGGCTCATTCTGGTGTCCTCCTCACCGTGTAGACTCATGCAGCCTTAAAGCTTTAGCAGAAAATACTTATTTTAACCAAGGAAGGAGGCAGCAAGATAAGCTGGAATTGACTGCAGCTCCAGAGCTCATAAGTTTTGCCTCTGATCTAAACATCTTTTTATTACTGGGCAGATGATATTAATGCAGCCATATTAGAAAAGGTCCTCTGAGTCTGCCCAAAGAGCTGGCAGTCTTCTCCTAGAGGCTCCGATGATTCCTGTGTACCATCCAGAGCTCCCATTGCCTTGCAGCACCTCTTCCATTCTACTGGATCTGCCTTGATACAATGTAACATGTATAAAATGATGCTTGTAACGTTTGCCTGATCTTGCAGTACAAAAAAAAAAAAAAGCCCAGTCATTCAGACATTGCATGCATTCAGCTCTCAGGGTGAAGGGACTTGTTGCAGCGATGTGGTCCATGTTGGATTTGGGCCATTTCCATGGGCTTCTCTGTGGAATTGGGGTTCTATTGGCTTCTATTGGTTTGGTTTTAAGGGTGCAGTCTGGTTGAGGCTCACAGGCAGAGCCTTCCTCTTGTTTGACTCTTCCACATAATCCAGCCATGGATATATTCGGTGGTTCATGGAGACTCTTGAAGGCAGGAATAGTGAGCTGGAATGGCATTTGGCTTTGGATATCTCCGTGGACGTAATTCAAATAACCGAGAGGGCAGCAATGGCTGTGGAATAGACTCACAGCTAAGAAGATGATTTCCAGACTCTTCCTATAAGGGGGACTCTAGGATCCTCCATGTATCTCCTCTTGCATTATAACTGGGTATAACACAGAAGGGACTGGTGACCAGTAGATCCCCTTTATATTAGTGGGTTCACCGTTCCTTAGGATATTGAAGGAGTTTATACTGCCATGTGGTATTTCAGGAGGCGAGAGAAGTAAATGAGTGCGCTGAGCCAAGTAAAAGATATTGGTATTGGCATGGCGGTATTATTAGTGGGGCTGATTGTGAATGGAATGGCGCACAATGCCACGTGATGTCAAATGGAGTCTACACAACAAGCTTACAATGGCAACTGATATGGAAGCTTCTCATGAATAAAACAATACACAGTCATGTGAGTGGTGGACTAGTATACAGTATAAGCCCAGGGGATAAGTGGACTAGTACACAAGGAAAGAGGACATGCAGACTGGCATGTGACATGTGGACCACTATTCAGACACGTGGACTATATATGACAAGAGATAAGTAGACTAGTATACAATGATATGGGATATGTGGACTATTATATAGTGATATAAGTGGACTACTATATAGAGACATGAGCCATGTGGACTATTACATAGTGACATGAGATAAGTGACTTTTATATAGTGACATGAAATACATGGACTACTATATAGTGACATGGGATAAGTAGACTAGAATACAATGATATGGGATATGTGGACTATTATATAATGACATGAAATATGTGGACTGGTATATAGTGACATAAGATGAGCTATTATATAGTGACACGAGATACGTGGACTATTATAGAGTGGCATGAGATACGTGGACTATTATAAAGTGGCATGAGATACGTGTACTATTATATAGTGACATGAGATACATGGGCTATTGTATAATGACTTCAGGTAAGTGGACTGGTATAAAGTGACATCATATGAAAAGACAGTATAGCACAGAGCCCAGCACCATGAGGTAGCGAATATACCAGCCATGTGAGCTCCACCGGGGGCGGTGTGATGCTAACGTCTGTACAGAGCTCTGGAATATGTCAGCGCTATATATATAAATGAGCATAATGAATTTGTTGGTCTTACAATAAATCATTTAAAGGGGCTCTCCATACTTGTTAGATCCCTTAACAATAAACTAATCACAAGATGTGATCTGTGGGGAACTCTGGCAGTGAGAGTCCAGTTTCTCTGCAGCGCCTCCCCCAGCGGAAATGAAAAATTACACAGTGGCCATTCACATCAGCTTGTGTAATACAGGACAGGTCCTCCAGAGACAGAGATGAGGGTCCTGAACAGCAGACTTCCCCCCCAATATTAATTCTGCATCTAATAAAAGGGCCGAGCAAACCATCCAAGGACATATGCATGCCATATACAAGTAGGATGCATAGACCATCCATTTACCCAGGGGCGTAACCATGGGGCCTCCATAGAACAACTTGAAATGGGACCCCAATCCACCATGACCATTTTCAGCAACATTTTCAGAAAAGCTTATGACTTGTCCCCCTAATGCTGCAGAAAATAGGGAAAAAAGGCAATCCCTAGGGTCAACCCATAACGTGCAGTAAAAGGTATCAGATACCCCTTCTGAGGAAGGAGGCCGCACACCTCCGAAAACGCGTTCATATGAGGCCTTTTTGATATTACTTTATTTTATGTAATTTATGTGATAACAAACACAGTGATGTAATAATGGTGGAATAATGTGCACAGTGATATCACAATATTTCACATAATACACACAGTGATGTCACAGTACAGAGATAATAAACACAGTGATGTCACAGTACAGGGATAATAACACAGTGATGTCACAGCACAAAGATAATAAACACAGTGATGTCACAGTACAGGGATAATAAAACACAGTGATGTCACAGTACAGAGATAATAAACACAGTGATGTCACAGCTACAAAGCTAATAAACACAGTGATGTCACAGTACAGGGATACTAAACACAGTGATGTCACAGTACAGAGATTAATACACACAGTGATGTCACAGTACAGGATAATAACACAGTGATGTCACAGTAGCAGGGATAATAAATACAGTGATGTCACAGTACAGAGATAATAAACACAGTGATGTCACAGTACAGGGATAATAAACACAGTGATGTCACAGTACAGAGATAATAAACACTAGTGATGTCACAGTACAGAGATAATAAACACAGTGATGTCACAGTACAGGGATAATACAAACAGTGATGTCACAGTACAGGGATAATAAACACAGTGATGTCACAGTACAGAGATAATAAACACAGTGATGTCACAGTACAGGGTAATACACACAGTGATGTCACAGTACAGAGATAATAAACACAGTGATGTCACAGCAAAGGGATAATAAACACAGTGATGTCACAGTACAGGGATAATACACACAGTGATGTCAAAGTACAGAGATAATAAACACAGTGATGTCACAGTACATGGATAATAAACACAGTGATGTCACAGTACAGGGATAATACACACAGTGATGTCACAGTACAGGGATAATAAACACAGTGATGTCACAGTACAGGGATAATACACACAGTGATGTCACAGTACAGAGATAATACACACAGTGATGTCACAGTACAGGGATAATAAACACAGTGATGTCACAGTACAGGGATAATACACACAGTGATGTCACAGTACAGAGATAATACACACAGTGATGTCACAGTACAGGGATAGTAAACACAGTGATGTCACAGTACAGAGATAATAAACACAGTGATGTCACAGTACGAGGATAATAAACACAGTGATGTCACAGCATAGGGATAATAAACACAGTGATTGTCACAGTACAGAGATAATAAACACAGTGAAAGTGATGTCACAGAGTACAGGGGATAATACCCACAGTTTGATGTCACAGTACAGAGATTAATACACACAGTGATTGTCACAGCTACAGGGATAATAACACAGTGATGTCACAGTACAGGGATAATACAACACAGTGATGTCACAGTACAGAGGATAATAAACACAGTGATGTCACAGTACAGAGGATACTACACACAGTGATGTCACAGTACAGAGATAATAAACACCAGTGATGTCACAGTACAGAGGATAATACAACACAGTGATGTCACAGACAGGGATAATAAACACAGTGATGTCACAGTACAGAGATAATACACACAGTGATGTCACAGTACAGGGATAATACAAACAGTGATGTCACAGTACAGGGATAATAAACACAGTGATGTCACAGTACAGGAGAATAAACACAGTGATGTCACAGTACAGGGATAATAAACACAGTGATGTCACAGTACAGGGATAATACACACTAGTGATGTCACAGTACAGAGATAATAAACCACAGTGATGTCACCGGACAAGGGATATATAAACACAGTGATGTCACAGCTACAGGGATTAATTCCACACAGTGATGTCACAGTACAGAGATAATACACACAGTGATGTCACCAGTACAGGGATCTAAACACAGTGCTGTCACAGTACAGAGATAATAACACCAGTGATGTCACAGTACAGAGGATACTAACACCGTGATGTCACAGCTATAGGGGCTAATAAACACAGTAATGTCACAGCTACAGGGATAATACACACAGTGACTGTTTCACCGTACAGAGAATAATAAACACAGTGATGGTCACAGTCCCGAGATAATAAACACAGTGATGTCACAGTACAGGGATAATACACACAGTGATGTCACAGTACAGAGTATAATACACACAGTGATGCACAGTACAGGGATAGTCACCCCCCGGATGTCACAGTACAGAGATAATAAACACAGTGATGTCACAGTTCAGGGCTTAATACACTACAGCTGATGTCACAGAACTAGGGATAATAAACACATTGATTGTCCAGTCAAGGATCATCACACAGTGATGTCACAGTACAGGAATAATAAACACAGTGATGTCACAGTACAGGGATACTAAACACAGTGATGTCACAGTACAGGATAATAAACAGTGATGTCACAGTACAGGGATAATAAACACAGTGATGTCACAGTACAGAGATAATAAACACAGTGATGTCACAGTACAGGGATAATAAACACAGTGATGTCACAGTACAGGGATAATAAACACAGTGATGTCACAGTACAGGGATAATAACACAGTGATGTCACAGTACAGGGATAATAAACACAGTGATGTCACAGTACAGGGATAATAAACACAGTGATGTCACAGTACAGGGATAATAAACACAGTGATGTCACAGTACAGGGATAATAAACACAGTGATGTCACAGTACAGGGATAATAAACACAGTGATGTCACAGTACAGGGATAATAACACAGTGATGTCACAGTACAGAGATAATAACACAGTGATGTCACAGTACAGGATAATAAACACAGTGATGTCACAGTACAGGGATAATAAACACAGTGATGTCACAGTACAGGGATAATAAACACAGTGATGTCACAGTACAGGGATAATAAACACAGTGATGTCACAGTACAGGGATAATAACACAGTGATGTCACAGTACAGGGATAATACACACAGTGATGTCACAGTACAGAGATAATAAACACAGTGATGTCACAGTACAGGGATAATAAACACAGTGATGTCACAGTACAGAGATAAATACACACAGTGATGTCACAGTACAGGGATAATAAACACAGTGATGTCACAGTACAGGGATAATACACACAGTGATGTCACAGTACAGAGATAATAAACACAGTGATGTCACAGTACAGGGATAATAAACACAGTGATGTCACAGTATAGGGATAATAAACACAGTGATGTCACAGTACAGAGATAATACACACAGTGATGTCACAGTACAGAGATAATAAACACAGTGATGTCACAGTACAGGGATAATAAACACAGTGATGTCACAGTATAGGGATAATAAACACAGTGATGTCACAGTACAGGGATAATAAACACATTGATGTCACAGTACAGGGATAATAAACACAGTGATGTCACAGTACAGGGATGATAAACACAGTGATGTCACAGTACAGAGATAATAAACACAGTAATGTCACAGTACACAGATAATAAACACAGTGATGTCACAGTACAGAGATAATAAACACAGTGATGTCACAGTACAGAGATAATAAACACAGTGATGTCACAGTACAGGGATAATAAACACAGTGATGTCACAGTACAGAGATAATAAACACAGTGATGTCACAGTACAGGGATAATAAACACAGTGATGTCACAGTACAGGGATAATAAACACAGTGATGTCACAGTACAGGGATAATAACACAGTGATGTCACAGTACAGGGATAATAACACAGTGATGTCACAGTACAGGGATAATAAACACAGTGATGTCACAGTACAGAGATAATAACACAGTGATGTCACAGTACAGGATAATAAACACAGTGATGTCACAGTACAGAGATAATACACACAGTGATGTCACAGTACAGGGATAATAAACACAGTGATGTCACAGTACAGGGATAATAAACACAGTGATGTCACAGTACAGGGATAATAAACACAGTGATGTCACAGTACAGGGATAATAAACACAGTGATGTCACAGTACAGGGATAATAAACACAGTGATGTCACAGTACAGGGATAATAAACACAGTGATGTCACAGTACAGGGATAATAAACACAGTGATGTCACAGTACAGGGATAATCTAGTCAGTGATGTTAAAACCCTGAAATTATGGAAACAGTGACATCACATGCAAGAATAATGCTCATATGATGTCACAGATCAAAAAAAAATTATATATAAATAATGATGAAAAGAAGGGAAATGCAAACAGCAGAAGTAACCATAAGGATCCAGAGTCAAATTTAGAACTTGGTCATATTAAATTTTACTCAGAACCTCCTATACATTTTACCACTAAATGCACCTTATTTCTGAATCCGATGGGCTCTCTTAGTTGTTGGGCCCCATAGCAGCTAGCATGTCTGCTACCCTAGAAGTTACGCCCATGCTTTTACCCCATGGAGATGCACAGGGCTCCCTCACACTGTGGGCCTTCTCTTCTCCTGGAAAGTATCGATATCGGGCCCCCTTGCTTCTAGGCCCCTGAAACCATCCATCTCTATGACTGACTACGTCCATAAACGCAGGTTTATAGGAGAGATGCAGTCATTATGTAAAGATCCGCCATTAGGCTGTATTGGTGAGCATCTTCTCTTGCTTCTAGGCTACCAGTAACCCAACCACGGCCCTTATTAATGAATGGAGTGAATGCTGTGGGTACAATCACTCACCTCTTGTCTATTATGCGGTTACATGAGTCTCTAGAGAGAGGACTGAGAAAACACATTAGGAAACCCCATACATCACTAAGCAACATGGCTCAGGAATGTCGAGACTACAGCAGAGAGCCTCAAAATGAGAGTTCATTGAGAGCTGCAGGGTGGGTGCCTCCTGCCCGATCCTCCAGGAGCCCCTTGACATTCTTCAATACAAAAGCTTCCTCATCTACTGCTGATGGCGAAGGAGTCCGGGGCAATGGCCGCGGGGACTGGTACCAGACTGTACAGATCACTGCAGCTCCATAACTGGACACATTGTAATCAATCGACATATTCTGCAACAAACGGTGTCCTACCTGATAAACCGGTCACAGAAGAAACCGCCGCCAATAATAACGCTTTTCACATCGGCTAAAATGACAGCACTTTTCTAAGTTACTGTCCGTGTGGAGAAGAGATGCAACTTTGTTGTAGTTTTTTTCCCCCGCTTAATTTTAAGTCTAATTTCATGAATGTATCTAAATCCTGGCAAAGCAGTAAGACACACCCACGGCGTAATTTCATAAACTAATGTCTAAATCCTGGCCCAGATGGTCAATTAAGGCTACTTTCATATTAGCCTTTTCAATTCCGCTATTGAGATCCATCATAGGGTCTCAATAACGGATGAAAACGCTTCAGCTTTGTCCCCAGTCAATGGGGACAAAACTGGACTGAACGAAACAGAATGCATCAGTAGTTATATTCTTGTACATAGGAGGCAGTATTATAGTAGTTATATTCCTGTATATAGGAGGCAGTATTATAGTAGTTGTATTCTTGTACATAGAGGCAGTATTATAGTGGTTGTATTCTTGTACATAGGCGCAGTATTATAGTAGTTATATTCTTGTACATAGGCGCAGTATTATAGTAGTTATATTCCTGTACATAGGAGCAGTATTATAGTAGTTATATTCTTGTACATAGAGGCAGTATTATAGTAGTTATATTCTTGTAAATAGAGGCAGTATTATAGTAGTTGTATTCTTGTATATAGGAGGCAGTATTATAGTAGTTATATTCTTATATATAGGAGGCAGTATTATAGTAGTTATATTCTTGTACATAGGAGCAGTATTATAGTAGTTATATTCTTGTACATAGGAGGCAGTATTATAGTAGTTATATTCTTGTACATAGGAGGCAGTATTATAGTAGTTATATTCTTGTATATAGGAGGCAGTATTATAGTAGTTATATTCTTATATATAGGAGGCAGTATTATAGTAGTTATATTCTTGTACATAGGAGCAGTATTATAGTAGTTATATTCTTGTACATAGGAGGCAGTATTATAGTAGTTATATTCTTGTACATAGGAGGCAGTATTATAGTAGTTATATTCCTGTACATAGGAGCAGTATTATAGTAGTTATATTCTTGTACATAGGAGCAGTAGTATAGTAGTTATATTCTTGTACATAGGAGCAGTATTATAGTAGTTATATTCTTGTACATAGAAGGCAGTATTATAGTAGTTATATTCTTGTACATAGGAGCAGTATTATAGTAGTTATATTCTTGTATATAGGAGCAGTAGTATAGTAGTTACATTCTTGTACATAGGAGGCAGTATTATAGCAGTTATATTCTTATATATAGGAGGCAGTATTATAGTAGTTATATTATTGTACATAGGCGCAGTATTATAGTAGTTATATTCTTGTACATAGGAGCAGTAGTATAGTAGTTATATTCTTGCACATAGGAGCAGTATTATAGTACTTATATTCTTGTACATAGTAGCAGTATTATAGTAGTTATATTCTTGTACATAGGAGGCAGTATTATAGTAGTTATATTATTGTACATAGGAGCAGTATTATAGTAGTTATATTCTTGTATATAGGAGCAGTATTATAGTAGTTATATTCTTGTACATAGGAGCAGTATTATAGTAGTTATATTCTTGTACATAAGAGGCAGTATTATAGTAGTTATAGTCTTGTACATAGGAGCAGTATTATAGTAGTTATATTCTTGTACATAGGAGCAGTATTATAGTAGTTATATTCTTGTACATAGGAGGCAGTATTATAGTAGTTATATTCTTGTACATAGGAGCAGTATTAGAGTAGTTATATTCTTGTATATAGGAGCAGTATTATAGTAGTTATATTTTTGAACATAGGAGCAGTATTATAGTAGTTATATTCTTGTATATAGGAGCAGTATTATGGTAGTTATATTCTTGTACATAGGAGGCAGTATTATAGTAGTTATATCCTTGTACATAGAGGGCAGTATTATAGTAGTTATATTCTTGTACATAGGAGCAGTATTATAACAGTTATATTCTTGTACATAGGAGGCAGTATTATAGTAGTTATATTCTTGTATATAGGAGCTGTATTATAGTAGTTATATTCTTGTACATAGGAGCAGTATTATAGTAGTTATATTCTTATACATAGGAGGCAGTATTATAGTAGTTATATTCTTGTACATAGATGGCAGTATTATAGCAGTTATATTCTTTTTTACACATTCTGGGGCATCACCCCAATTAAAGAACCACCACAACACCATCAAATAAGCTTTATTAGTACATATCAATTAATATTTTTTAAATCGATCATATAGCAGTGGGATACATATACAGCAAAAGGGAAAAAACACTGAACTGGTCATGGATTAAGACCCACTGTCAGGCCCAATGTAATTAAAAGAAGCCCATCCCCCAGATAGTATATACCTTCAAAATTAGTAAAAGATAAAGTGCTTTGTGCAATCCTACAATGAAGGTAACAACATAAATGCTTGTAAATTAATAGGGTATAGCTCCTCATAATAAATCCATGTAAGAAGTATATTGTCTAATACATCAAAAATAGCCCAGTAGGGGACCTAGTAATACAAATCTTATACCGACCAGTGTAGCTTCACCCCGACCTACGTTTCGCCTTAAGCTTCCTCAGGGGATATCTTACTCCAAACTACCAACCTATTTATACCCTGTTACCAACCAAGAAGCTGACAATAACTACTGCTACTACATGTTCCAAGCTTGGTTTCATCCTGGGGCATGATGAGGGGATTATTCTGAATTTAAAAAATTTCAATTAAATCATTAAGATTAATTCATTTTCTTTTAAAAGTAGATCTCGTATCTCAGCTTCCCTGATTGTTTTACCTTCTGTAAGGATTCTACTGAATCCCAAAGGAGAAGGGACAGGAATACAGTTGGACATCTTTTTGCCTAGGATTTCTCCCACTGTTCATCTTGCAATCAGCCTGCAGCTATTTAAAGGTGATTAATTATATGGAGAAATGGAGCGGAGTTAGAATATTTTTGACCCCTATACATTGGCGTAGGTGTAGGGCATATCACTGCCATCTGTCTGATTTAGAATTACTCACATAGAAACCAGAACAGCAATATATCCTTCACCCAATTTATTACTAGTGTTTATTTGTTATTATTTTGGAAAAAATGTTGTTGATTTTGTTTAATGGCTTTATTTTTGCCATGATTTCTTAAGATGTTATTGGTAAGTTTTCAAGGGCTTTGAAGGAGTTGTAAGGAGCATAGATCTGTTATAGCACTGTAAGCTTGTTCCATCTGCTGCCAAGGCCAATAAGATAATGGGTTGCATCAAAAGGGCCATAGATGCCCGTGATGAGAACATAGTCCTACCACTTTACAGATCACTGGTCAGACCACACATGGAGTACTGTGTACAGTTCTGGGCTCCTCTAAATAAGGCAGACATAGCAGAGCTGGAGAGGGTCCAGAGGAGGGCAACTAAAGTAATAACTGGAATGGGGCAACTACAGTACCCTGAAAGATTATCAAAATTAGGGTTATTCACTTTAGAAAAAAGACGACTGAGGGGAGATGTAATTACTATGTATAAATATATCAGGGGTCAGTACAGAGATCACTCCCATCATCTGTTTATCCCCAGGACTGTGACGAGGGGACATCCTCTGCGTCTGGAGGAAAGAAGGTTTGTACACAAACATAGAAGAGGATTCTTTACGGTAAGAGCAGTGAGACTATGGAGCTCTCTGCCTGAGGAGGTGGTGATGGTGAGTACAATAAAGGAGTCCAGGAGGGGCCTGGATGTATTTCTGGAGCGTAATAATATTACAGGCTATAGCTACTAGAGAGGGGTCGCTGATCCAGGGAGTTATTCTGATGCCTGATTGGAGTCGGGAAGGAATTTTTTTTCCCCTAAAGTGGGGAAAATTGGCTTCTACCTCACAGGGGTTTTTTGCCTTCTTCTGGATCAACTTGCAGGATAACAAGCCGGACTGGATGCACAAATGTATTTTTTCGGCCTTATGTACTATGTTACTAAGTTACTGTGTTAGATGTAATGGTAGCATTCCGGAAATTTTAAATGATTTAGTTGCTCCATAACTTTTTTTTTTAAAGGAGTATTTCAGCCATGTTTCTAGTTTTCTTCCAACAATTTTTGACCTGACCTCCGGGAACTCCATCAGTACCCTGAATTACAGAGGTATGTAAGTTTGTCAATGGATGGTGCATTTTTTGCAGCCCCAATGAAATGAATGGCTCCGCACCCGACCTGTAAAAAATTAGATCGGATGCAGACAAAAAAAATTGTTTGTGTGCATGACCCCCTAGGGCAGTGAAGGCTAACCTCCAGCACTCCAGCTGTGGTGAAACTACCACCCCCAGCATGCTCCATTCATTTCTTTGCAGTTCTGAGAACAACCAAACAACTGTGCATCTTGGGAGTTGTAGTTTTACCACAGCTGGAGTGCCGGAGGTTAGCCTTCACAGACCTAGGGTAAAAGCCAAAAGTGCAGCATTTTCCATGGTTTAGTCACCTCTGGGTGTCCTGGTGGTGGATACCTTTATCAAGAAGACATCCTATCTACAATATGCTTGGTGGAGAACGCCCGGCTAATTGGATAGAGCATTGAAGTGACAACCTCTTGGAGCCATGGCCTCACTGGGTTGTCACTTTTTTGTATTTTTTGATCCATTCATTTTTAGAGATCTGTGCTGCCTCCCATCTGATATCTTCTCGAGATGTAAATGCTCTTATTATGTTAAGGTTCCGGGAAGGCGGTAATGGTGGCAGCTGCTGCTCTCATCGTAGCGTCTATTTTCAATTTTATTGCGTTTTAAACTCTTTATATTTCTGTAAACCAAATAACGGTTCTAGAACAACACGGGATGAGTGACACGATCACACTTTATTGGCAAGTAACGGGATTACATTAGGCGATTAAACGCAGAGTTGCCGCCTGGCTTCATAGCTTAAGCATTCTCTTGGCAAGACATTTAGAATAAAGCTAAAGTTGGAACATTAAAAATTCTCCAACAGTTTTGGCATTTTTAGTTTTTTTGAGCATTTTTTTTTTACAGCATTTAATACGAATATGTGGATGGGCTGGGCACATGGAGCTCAAGGAAGAATGATGCTGTTTAAAGGGGACATTTAAAATTGATGAGAACTGTCCTCAGAATCGGTAATTATTATTAGGATATGGGGATTTGATTTCATCCTCATTGTTCGGCTGTTAGAAGGGGCCGCATTGCTCCGGTCAGTGCCGCAGGCTCTACCTTGTCCATGGGCTGTATGGCCTTTGTGCAGTTGAGTCCCATTTAAGCTGCAATATCAAGCGCAACCACTATACAATGTGTGGCGCTGTGCTTTGCATAAGATGCAAGGGCTGCAGGGCTCATCCGATAACCATCCACATGATGACACAAAATGCAGTGGAAAAGTCGACTGCGCTTCTCCGGGCAAAAACAAATTAGAGGCTGGAGACTGATGGCTTGGGGGAATAGGTTGTGACATTTGGTCTCCTAGAAAACATTGTCAACTTAAAGAGATTGTTTTATCTCTAAGATATGTCATTAAAGATAGGTGTGGGTCCCACCCCTGAGACACTAAAAAGTGAAGAAGAGTGCACTGTGCATGCGCGGCATGCTCTACATTAATTTCGTTTGGAGTTCTGAAAAAAGACAAGCAAGTGCGCTCAGCTATTTTTGGAGGTCCCATAGAAATCAATGGAGAGCGCATAGTACAAGCACGACCACCGCTCCATGGACTTCTATAGGACTGCCGGAAGTAGCCGCGCCAGCGCCTGGCTATTTTGGGAAGTCCCATAGAAATGAATGGAGGGCGGCCGCGCATGTGCGCCTGGTCTCCGCTCACTTCGGGGTCCCGTTCTAGAGATAGCAGTATGTCACCAATGTATCAGATGAAACAACCCCTTTAAGGTTTTTTTTCATTTAATAGCTCCTTTTCTCAGATACTTCGACTACACTTTCAAAAGAATAACTTTAGTGCTGCCATATAGCCCTGGTGAAGTGCTACTGTGACCCCCTTATAACTGGAGAGTTTGGGGCCTTGTACTGTTTTTGGATGGGGGGCACATTGCAGTCCATGCCCATCACTGTAGTGCTATGCCCATAGGTTGGGCAGGCTGGGGTTAACCCTATCTCGGACTCATGGGGCCCCCTTTCCACCGCAGCTGTAAGGTACACCTCTATGACACATACCAGCATCATAATACAAAGTAACATATACCATATTTTGGCTCCTCATCGCTATTAGTAACAGAATTGGACTAAAATGATGAGTTTGGCTGCTCCTCTGTAGGGGGGAATAATTTAAGCTCTAGGTTTTAAGAAGACATCCTGTTTTGTCTGTGAGGAAATTTTAACGCGCACCAGTGACGCGGAAATGTATAATCATTCAGTTGAGCGTTGAGTCATGCGGCGACTGTTCCCGTCCCTGCTGCATACTGATGAGGCGGCCGGCAATACCTGAGTCATTTACCTCCCAAATATATATTCTGCTGGAAAATAAATAACAAGCACTCACTCTCCAGCACCGCAGCCGGAGCCGAGTGTACCCGCATTTATCACTTCATAGAAAAGTCACGGGCGACCGCGGACCCGAGCAGATTTATACTTATTTATTTATTTATTTTCTGATAATTTATAACTCTGGAATATAATTAGAGATTTCAACTATGTGGCAGGAGCACTATTTCTCCTTATGAACAATCATGTTTTAGTTACTACAAGAGGCAAATACAGGCTAGGAGAGGCCCCATGTACAAGAATATAACTGCTATAATACTGCCTCCTATGTACAAGAATATAACTACTATAATACTGCTCCTATGTACAAGAATATAACTACTATAATACTGCTCCTATGTACAAGAATATAACTACTATAATACTGCTCCTATATACAAGAATATAACTACTATAATACTGCTCCTATGTACAAGAATATAACTACTATAATACTGCTCCTATGTACAAGAATATAACTACTATAATACTGCTCCTATGTACGAGAATATAACTACTATAATACTGCTCCTATGTACAAGAATATAACTACTATAATACTGCTCCTATATGCAAGAATATAAGTATTATAATACTAATCCTATGTACAAGAATATAACTACTATAATACTGCTCTTATGTACAAGAATATAACTACTATAATACTGCTCCTATGTACAAGAATATAACTACTATAATACTGCCTCCTATGTACAAGAATATAACTACTATAATACTGCTCCTATGTACAAGAATATAACTACTATAATACTGCCTCCTATGTACAAGAATATAACTATTATAATACTGCCTCATATGTACAAGAATATAACTACTATAATACTGCTCTTATGTACAAGAATATAACTACTATAATACTGCTCCTATGTACAAGAATATAACTACTATAATACTGCTCCTATGTGCAAGAATATAACTACTATAATACTGCTCCTATGTACAAGAATATAACTACTATAATACTGCTCCTATGTACGAGAATATAACTACTATAATACTGCTCCTATGTACAAGAATATAACTACTATAATACTGCTCCTATATACAAGAATATAACTACTATAATACTGCTCCTATGTACAAGAATATAACTACTATAATACTGCTCCTATGTACGAGAATATAACTACTATAATACTGCCTCCTATGTACAAGAATATAACTACTATAATACTGCTCCTATGTACGAGAATATAACTACTATAATACTGCTCCTATGTACAAGAATATAACTACTATAATACTGCTCCTATGTGCAAGAATATAACTACTATAATACTGCTCCTATGTACAAGAATATAACTACTATAATACTGCTCCTATGTACAAGAATATAACTACTATAATACTGCTCCTATGTACAAGAATATAACTACTATAATACTGCTCCTATGTACAAGAATATAACTACTATAATACTGCTCCTATATACAAGAATATAACTACTATAATACTGCTCCTATGTACAAGAATATAACTACTATAATACTGCTCCTATGTACGAGAATATAACTACTATAATACTGCCTCCTATGTACAAGAATATAACTACTATAATACTGCTCCTATGTACGAGAATATAACTACTATAATACTGCTCCTATGTACAAGAATATAACTACTATAATACTGCTCCTATGTACAAGAATATAACTACTATAATACTGCTCCTATATACAAGAATATAACTACTATAATACTGCTCCTATGTACAAGAATATATAACTGTGATTATCCTTCTTTATATAATTGCAAATATTAGAACTGGCTAGTTTTGTAAAATATACCTGAGGGCTGCAGTGCTGTGCCGTCCTAAGTATTACACATGATGGGGCTTAGATGACCTTTCACCCATCCAAACCTAAATAAAAATCAGTTTTTTTTCCCACCTTTTACCTTCATTTAGTCTATGAGACGTTGTTGCTCTCGACCATCTCTGAATTAATAAGTATCTGTTCTCACACAGCATTAAAAGTTACAAAAAGTTGTGGGGAAGTGCTGAATTTTTCATAATTTTTTTCCAGTTGAAGTATCATTTTTTTTTGGTCTGCAACTTTTTCTCCAGTCAATTAATCCTTTCGGCTGTCACCCGTGATGATTTGACTGTCACGTTTTGACAAGTCTGTCGCAACCCCTGAGATCCCGAGGCCTTCGTTGTCTAATTGGTTCGGCGGGCTGGTTTTTCTTTCTCATCCTCACTTTTTCCAAATTGCCTTTATAAGGAGACGCCATGGAGTCACGTGACTTTTGTAAAGTACGGGCACTAAGCTGAGACATTGACAGTAGTCGGTACAAAAAATTCCCTGCGGGACGCGGGGTGGTTGAATATTTTATAGAGAAGATTCCAGCATCAGGCTCCTGCTACAGATATTGATGTGACAAGTGATATAGAAGTGATTCGCTGCTTCCATGTAGCGGCACACATAAGAAGGTTGAGTGTAGGACGTTATAATTGCTCGTAATAATGCCTCGACCAATATAATTAGCATGTCACTTTAGTAAATAGACTGACAGCATGAAGGACCCTAATTAGAGCAGTGGAGGGCGGCGGGTTTTGAGCTTCTTCTGAAATTCTTGGCTTATCACACATTTCATGAGATTATTTTATCTATTATCTGGCTGTGATATGTGCCTCTCATGGACCCTTGTTATGGGCAGCGCCAGCGCCAGGTGTATGTGGCCCCACACTCTTGGCAAGACTCCCCTAGGATCCTTGTGGAAATTTGGATCCTTGGGCTGATGCCAGCATGAGACCCCTTACTGGGGCTTTCTGACATTGCTGTAGCCCTCAGTTTTTTGGGACAGGATAGCCTGGACTGTATCTTATTGGCTTCCTGTGTCTTGGAATCGTAGGACATATGGCCCCCCTGTGGCTGGAATTAAGAGTGCTGTCCCGGCTGAGCTGAAATGGTAATCTTAAAGAGGTCTCCACAGGGAGGTACTCAACCAGCAGGTTGCCCAAAATGGGAGTGTTTCTTTCGTAGGGATATGGCTTATAATGGAGGGTGCGGCTAGGCATATTGAGACCCCCTTCTACTAATATACAACCTCAGACCAATTTCCTATATTAATATCAGACCACAGACACCTAAATTAGTTTCCAACCCCTGATCAGCCCCCTTAAATTTATATTAGACCCCAGACTTCTAAATTTATTTCTGACTCTAAACCAGACCTCTTAAATATATTCAGAGATCGCAAATTAATATCAGCCCCCAGACCAGACCCCTTATATTTATATTATACCCCAGACTTCTAAATTTATTTCAGACCCTAGACCAGACCCCTTAAATATCGAGATACTCCACATTTATATCAGCCCCCTTAAATTTATATTAGACCCCAGACTTCTAAATTTATTTCTGACCCCAGACCAGACTCCTTTAATATATTCAGAGATTGCACATTCATATCAGCCCCCAGACCAGACTCCTATATTTCTATTGTACCCCAAACTTCCAAATTAGTTTTAGAGCCCAGACTGGACCCTTTAAATATATCCAGACCCCTTATACTAATATAAAACCTCAATCACATCTCCTATAATAATATCAGACCACAGACCGGTCACCTACATTGGCTTCAGACCCCCAGACCTGAACCCTTATATTTATGTTAGACCCCAGAGATCTATTTATTTTAGCCCCAGACCAGACCCTACATTATTATCAACCCCCAGACTGGACCTCTTATAGTTATATTTGACCAGATCAACTACATTTGTTTCAGACCCCTTAAATATATTTCAGACACCTACCTTTATTTCAGACCCCAGACCAGACCTCTTGAATATATTCATTCAGGCACCCTATAACAGTCAATATCAGATCAAATTTGCACTTCCACATAGGTCTGGGGGCAATAATAGGCAAGCCTTTAGATCATTAGTGCTGATAGCAAGGCCATGGGCTCCCAGGTTCATGAATAGAATACCAGAATTGTAGTGAAGACTGACACACAGCAGCGCTGAAATGTAACTACTGTATGCTCTTAGGCATCATTCAGGGTCTGGGAGAGCTGGAGGACAACACCTTATGAGCATTTAATAGCAGTTATTGAATGGAATTTTAGGGGGTTAAATGTATAATTTTTAGTGATACTTTGTTACTTTTCTTGAAGGTTGAAAAAATCATGCCAGAAATATCAGGCTGACATGTGACATGATGTATATCCTTGGAGAGGATCGCCCAGATGGAGGCCGCTGACATCCCTGCTATTGCGCACAATTAATGTCTCTCTCCATACGTTATCCAATGCCGTTCTCTCGGATGGAGGCGTGACCGAGCGACCTTGCGCGGCTGCGCATCCTGCGCAAGGGGCCAGCCGTGAGAAGGACGTTCACACAAGTGCTTTGATTTTTATTAATACAGCTGCAGACACAAAGGCATAAGGAAGATGGGCAGATGGGGTATGGTGGGCGACGTGGGAGCCTTTACACATGCCAGCGCGTGATAGATTTATCCGTACATCCCGCTAATGTTCACCATGACTTTACTGAGTGCAAATGGATTGGTAATAGCCTGTGAGCGAAGGGGGTGCACTTCAAGAAAAAAAGTGCCCTCTACTGGTACTGGTTCAGATATGCAGGTTTTCTCCCTTGCTCTCAAGCACTATAGCTGGGGAAATGGTCTCAACCATGGTGGCTCGGTGGTTAGCGGTGGCTCAGTGGTTAGCACTGGTGCCTTTCAGCGCTGGAGTCCTAAGTTTGAGTCTGACCAAGGGCACCATCTGCATGGAGTTTGTAGGTTCTCCCCGTGTGTGTGAGTTTCTTCCGGGTTCTCAGACATAGTGATAGGGACAGTGAGCCCCATTGGGGACAGTGAGATGCTAATGTCTGTAAAGTGCTGCAGAATATAGTGGCGCTATATAAGTGCAGAAATTAAATAAATCAACCACTTGGGGACCTGGCTATGAGTTGCCCCAGCTACAATGGGATGCTTTGAGCCAATGCACTTCCATATCTGCCTGATGCATGTAATGGAGGTACGCTATAGGCCAGTGACATTTTGGGCACCACGTGGCGGTATTATATATTTCACAGTTTCATCTCCCATTCATCATAACGAATCGTACACCTGCACCAGTTGGACATCATTGGCACCAGGTTTGGATGTTACAACCTCTTATTTCTAAAAGGCCGTTTGCAGCGATCTGATTGGCTGCTACGGCGTTGGCTCCGCTCGTCCCCTCTTGTACTACGGTTTTCCATCCATGTCTTTGGCGGTTTTATTTGCTTGTTCTTCTCTTTTATGACACGGACATTTTATAAGGATCGTCCGGAACAACAACCACGAGTGATGAAAGATTTACGGCTCGGCAAGTTCTTACACGTTTTCGCCGCCAGACGTGTTACAAGTTTTCATTTTGCAATTTCCAAACTGTAATTTATTCCTCATTTATTTTCATACAAAATCACAGATATTCGCCGTGTGCCGCCCGCCATCCTATAGAATTCTCCTCGCTCTTCTCAATATGACAGTGTGAAGGATTTGCGATCCCGCGGGTGGAAATGACATCTGGAAATTTCATATCTTGCTACATTTAATCTTATTTATTGATGTGGCTTAAAGCGAAAAAGTCCCCTCCCCCGTTAATAAGGTTTAAAACGTACCGCTATATAGATGACGCATCCGGTAGTTAAAGGGGAAGTGTCCTTCTAAATAGGGCAAATGTAAGGTGCCTTATCAAAGAGGAACGGTATACTTACCAACATTTGAATCCCAATTGATGTGACTTTTAAGCCCCACCCCCATGCATTAGCATAAGCCACACCCCTTTTCATGGGATGATTGCAGGGAGTGCCCTGTGAGGTTTGGAACTGTTGGTGGATATGAATTTGCATTTACAGAAGTGTCAGATGATGCGACCTCAACCCCCGCGGTAGAACGCAAGTCATGTGACCTCTGTGACCCTTGGACCCTCGTATTTGCATAATGCAAATAAGCCTGCAATTATTTTTAGTCTTTAATAGAAGCAAAATCAAAGTCAAATTACGCGTCGACCAACCTTGTAAATAATTTGCTTGACTTACCTGATCCTGAGTTACACCGCTCCCTATTCTCTAGTCACATCCGAAGCTGCATTCACAATTCTGCCGTATTCCCTTGGAAAAACAGTCAGTCCTGCAAACTCTTACCATGTGGTCTGGTTTCCCACAATGCACTGCACTCCGGTGACCAGAAACCATCAGGGTTCTCGATGCAGCTTTGGTAAGTGAAGTAAAGTGTTTCCAGATCTTGTCAAACTTTTATGTAGATTTTAATAGTGATTTTCATTTTAGCAAAGTGCGTCAGATCTTTTCTTAAAGAAACATTGTCTCATTTGGAAAGCGAGCACTAAAGCCGTTTCTCATCGTTGTGGGATCCTCTACAATGCGCGGCAGCTCTGGGTGTGAGTGGAGTATAAGACCCTCCAGTCTTGCGTACAGTCATGTGCATTAGTCAGCTGTCTGACGTGGAGGTCGCCGTGACATTCCTCGGTGACTGCCTATACATCATGCACGGCGCGCGTCGGCTCTGTGATTTGGTAACAGCATGGCAGGCGGTGGCCGGCGGTGGCCGGCTCGGCTGCAGTCAGCGCTGCGCGCAGTTATGGCTCACCTGTCACTCTCATTTCATTCTGCGCAGTGATAGATTTTCTTCCTCCTTCCACCCGGAATAATTTACTTTCCGTAGAACACTTGAGGGTGTGAGAAGGAGCGCGCAGTTGGAGTGGTACTACTGGCGCCACAGCAGATGCGTCACACTATCCTGCCCCTAAATCTCGAGTAGAACTAAACAATTGAGTCCGCTATTCTATTCAGCCATCTGTTTCTGGGAAAGCTGGGTGACCACCAATATGGCTGACATTATAGCTTGTCATCCAGCTCTAAGGCCCTGGAAGCTGTATAGCATCATTAGTTGAGTGCTACGCAGGGGTATTACTAGGGTCTCAAAAGATTTGGGGCCCAAGCCAAAAAAAACAAACAGCCCCAGTGCTAATGGCTAGTGTTGAGCGCGAATATTCGAATATCGAATTTTTTTCGCGAATATCGGCACTTCGCTAATTCGCGAATATTTCGAATATAGTGATATAAATTCGATATTTCGAATATTCGTTTTTTTTATTTTTTTTATTTTTTTTATTGTTATATTTTTTTCTTTCCCACTTCCCTAAAGTTGTTCTTACCTGTCCTTTGGATTCCTGGCTTCCTGGCTGCTCCAGTCAGTGCCCGTTGCCGCTTCTGCCGACTTCCATGCTCCTGGAGCGTCCCCATCACCATGGGAACATCTCCATATACTAGAATGTACTGTCGGATTTGAGAATTACGTTGAAATCGCAATTCGATTTTTTCAAGTTATAATAATCGAATTTCGATTTTAACTTAGCACTGCTATATGCCATATTAGCTATATGCCATATTAGGCTAACTAATATGGCATATAGCAGTGCTAAGTTAAAATCGAAATTCGATTATTATAACTTGAAAAAATCGAATTGCGATTTCAATAGGAGCGTAGCCTTTAAGTTAAAATCGAAATTCGATTATTTAAATCGCATATTAATCGCGATAACAAGAATAATGACGAATATTCGATTTCGACGAATATAAAACGAATATTCTATCGAATATTCGCGAATTTCGTCGAAATCGAATATGGCACCTGCCGCTCATCACTACTAATGGCATATTTGGACCGGAGAATGCAGCGCACATACCTCTTACATCCAGTGATGTCTCTTCTGATGTAGACGTTCTCTTTTCTCATCTTCTGCATTAGGCCCAGACCGCCATGACGACATCTTTCAGCCATGCCTTGTCTCTGCAGAGTTTGCCGCACAGACAGCTGAGGTTCCTTACTTTTTGATTATCCTCCTCTACCTCCTGGTGACCCAATAGAGATAACCTGCTGCTAAAAGCAATACTGTGCCCACTGTGCTCCCCAAATACTATACTGTAGAGATAACAGTACCATACCAAATAGACCCCAAAGTGCCCCCAAAAGTCCCACCACTAGTAATAATTCTGTTCTAGATTGTCCTTGTTAGGAGTAGTGCCCTCTACAGTGATTCTCCCTGAGAGTGCCCGTCTTTGTAGTAGTGCCCTCTATATTATGTCCAGTAGTAATAATGGCCCTACAGATCCCCCCATAGTAATAATGTCCCACAGGGCCCCCACTAGTGTTACAGCCCCTTGTCTGCAAAATGGGTCCGCATCTGTTTCGCAATTTTGCGGAACAGGTGCGGACCCATTCATTTTAAATTTTCTATGAGAGTGCCGGCGATGTGCGGTCCGCAAAATGCAGAACGCACATTGCCAGTGTCCTTGTTTTGCAGATCCGCAAAACACATACGGATGTGCGAATCGACACTAACATGGTTATAACAGAAAATAACAGAATCCATAAGACAGAAGTCAGAACGGAAGCCTTTAAAGGCATTCCGTTTTGATCCGTCTTAATAGAAGTCTATGGGAATCATAACTGATCCGTCTGGGTCCCGTTATGCAAGACGGAAAACAAAGTCCTGTCGACAGGACCCAGACGGATCCGTTATGCTTCCCCATAGACTTCTATTAGGACGGAAAGCAAAACAGAAAGCCTTTTAAAGGATTCCGTTTTGACTTTCGTCTTATGGATTCTGTTATTTTCCGTTATAACCATTTTATAGCGGAAAGCCATAACGGAAACCAGAATGCAGATGTGAACCCACCCTTACTCTGTGACCGAGAGGAGCACCGGGGCCCGCACAGCTCACCTTCAGCTCTTCTGGTCCTTTTTTACTTTTACTTTTGCCAGCCACATTACTTGGAGGGGCGAGACATAGTGGAGTTGGGTTGTGGCTTAAAGGGATTGGGGCATGGAATCCTGCTTTTCAGGTAAAGCAAGTGGCCACCAGTAGATATACTACCCCCTGTACTGACCCTAGTAGTTATAATGCCCCCCCCCCCACGTAGTATCCCCAGTAGGGACAATGCCCCCTATTGAGCCCCCGTAGGCCATAATTCCACCATCTAGTACCCCAGTGGTTATAATGCCCCCCTTCTATAGTGCCCTTTTTAGGTATAATGTCCCCTGCAGTGCCTCCAGTATTATAGTGCACCTATGTAGTGCACGCAGTACTTTTATTGTCCTCTGTAATGCCTCCAGCACTTATAGTGCCCCTATAGTGCCCCAGTACTTATAGTGCCTTCCTGTAGTGTCCTCAGTACTTTTATTGTGCCCATTTAATGCCTCCAGTACTTATAGTGCCTCCTGTAGTGCCCCCAGTACTTATATTGTCCAACCATAGTGCCACCCAATACTTATACTGCCCACTATAGTGCCCAGTACTTATAGTGCCCCCGGTACTTATAGTGCTGTCCCTGTAGTGCCCCAGTACTTATAGTGCCCCCTCTAGTGCCTTCAGTACTTATAGTGCTGTCCTTGTAATGCCTTCAGTACTTATGGCGCCCCCTGTAGTGCCCCAGTACTTATAGTGCCCTCTGTAGTGCCCCCAGTGCTTATAGTGCCTACCTGTAGTGCCCTAAGTACTTTTTTGTCCCCCTGTAATGTCTCCAGTACTTATAATGCCCCCCTGTAGTGCCCCAGTACTTACAGTGCTCCCTGTAGTGCCCAAGTACTTAAAGTGCCCCTTGTAGTATCCCCAGTACTTATATTGACCCCCTTAGTGACCCCAGTACTTATAGTGCCCCCTGTCATGCTCCAGTAGTGCCTCCAGTACTTATAGTGCTCTCCCTGTAGTGTCCCCATTACTTATAGTGCCCCCAGTACTTATAGTGCGCCCTGTAGTGCCTCCAGTATTTATAGTGCTCTCTCTGTAGTGTTCCCCTTACTTATATTGTCCCCCTGGAGTGCCCCCAGTATTTATTTTGTCCCCAGTAGTGCCCTCAGTACTTATAGTAACATAGTAACCTAGGGGGTCAGTTATTAAGACTGGTGTTTTAGATGCTAGTCTCAATACCCCTTTAGCTGGCGCCGGCCTCTACGTAACTTTGGAGGATCCTCCACCACTTCTAAATCTAATAAGACAGCTCACTTACTAGCGTAGATTTAAAGCCTTTTCTATGCCTAAACCCTGTACACATATGTATAACATACAGGGCAGACCCGACCCATGAGTCCAGCAGGGAACACGTATGAGCAAAGTCCTCCCCTTCCCTGTATCTGAAGAACCGCTAATCAGCCTGAAGAGGCGATAAAGAATTACCTGTTTTCTCACTACTCCAAAAATTATGGAGGATCCCTTGAAGTCCTCCTGAATCAGGTGGGCGGGGCTTGTCCATTGCATTGCTACAGGCAGTCAGAGGAATATAACAAACTAGGGGCTAAATTAAGCTCAGAGCTGGAAGTCTTCTTCAGAAATAATATTTTGACATCTTACAGCCGCAGTTCATACATATTCTGACCGGGCCCCGGATATCCGATGCACGTCGGGTTGGGACAGCGGCTTCAGCAGCGTCTCGTAACCCGAGGAGGTGGATCCAGAGCCCTGACAGTCTGTTCTTGCACACGGCCACCTGCAGGCGGCGCGCAGCTTTACGAGCGGCATAAACTCTGCTGCCTGCGCGGCGTCCTGCTTTTATGATTGTGTTTGGTTTGCTCGCTGTCCAGATGGTCGCGCTGACATTGCGGCTCGTGTTGTTGATGTATTCCGACCTCCGGCTCCGACACTTCTCCGTCGTTTTTAATGCTCTGAACAACAAATTCCACGCTGACAAACAAATATTATTATTAATCCCTGCATCGCCCGCAAAGAGACGCGGAGATCAGCGGCACCACCAACTCCCCGCGCGCCGGAGGAAATATTGCTGCAAATGTTTTTAATCTCATTAGGAAAGTACATTTACTGTGTATCTGAATATAAGATCACATATCAGCAGGCTCAGGCAGAAAACAGTACGTTCCTCCTTAAATACTCTGTGCTGCTTTTTCCACTATGTAACCCTCACCATGTTACCTCCCACTTGTCTCTATTCCCTCCAAACATCATGTCACTGCCCCTGTCACTGCCATGCAGCCCTCTCCTCGCATCATCACATGAGAGGACAGGTCACTACCTCCCCACAAGGTTAGCACTCTGCTTTCCTGAAATACTCTGCACTTCTGGGAAACTTCCTGTTATTAATCTGTGACCTCCAACGAGATCTTTGCACTTCTTTCCTGAAATATCTCTGCCCTCCTGGAGACCCTGCTCCTTCCACAGTGTAACTCCCAGTCTGTGACAGGTCACTGCCAACCACAAGATCAGCACACTCCTCTCCTAAAAATACTCTGTGCTGCTGTTGACCTTGTCTCCCACTATGTAACTTCCGCTCTGTCCATGGTCCACCCACAGAGGTTCAGCATTATTGCACACGAGCGTGCGCTCCGTGGACCGCATTTGCGGATCTGCCGTACACGGGCACCGTTCCGTGTGCATTCCGCATCACGGATGCAGACCCATTCACTTCAATGGGTCCGTAAATCTGAAGATGCGGAATGGTGCGTAACGGAAGCACGTAACGGAACCCTACGGAAGCACTATGGAGTGCTTCTGTGGGGTTTCATCCCGTACTTCTGTTCCGCAAAAAGATAGAACATGTCCTATCTTTTTGCGGAACGGCCGTATCGCGGACTTATTAAAGTGAATGGGTCGCTGTAATTTGAGGTCCTCAGCACGACCACGGGGCGCACACGTGTGCAGGAGGCCTATTACTGTTATATGAGAAGTTGGATTTTATTTTATTTTTTTCAATTTCTTCACGTTTTGTCATTGAATTGGAAGGTGACTTCATAGTAAAATATAACGACCGGTTGGACGAGCGGACGCTGCGCCATGATTGGCTCCACATACAATGTGACAGCGTCCAAGGAGACGGATCTGGGGGTCATTCAATGGTGTAAAAACTTTTGCAATCATTTTTATTGCTACTGTAGAATTCATGAAAAAAAGGCAATCTCGATGAATGCTCTCCTACCGTTTAGTGTACACAGCTCCCAGGCAGAGCGATGCGTGTAGTCTGATCCTGCAGCCTTTCTTCTCTCTGCAGATTATCAGGAGGGGTAATGGGGCAACACATGACTGCAGGATAGGACTGCACACATAGCTCTGCCTAGGAGCTGTAGGCACAAAACGGTGGAAGATTTTTAATCAAGACTTGAGGCAAAGATTCTTCATTTTTTCATTTAAATGTCTTAAAACCATAAAAAGGTGATGACGCCCCCTAAAAGCTGGAAAAGAGAGTCACTCCATATAGTAGGCACCTGTTCAGGATGCCTGGCCATCAAGCAACCCCTTTAAAGAGCATCTGCCAGCAGGATCAACCCTATCAAGTCTGACATACCACCTGAAAGGGCTGATCCTGCCAGTTAAAATACTTGTCTTGTGAAAATCGGTTGCTGTGTTTCTGAGGGGAACATTTTTTTTACTTATTTATGATGCAACTAAGGGCTTCAGATCACAGAGGGCGGGGCTTAGCTCCTCCGCTTTCTAGTGCTAGGTGCACTGAACCCGAAATTTGCACCAGGAATAAGGCTGGGTTCACACCTGAGTGTTTTACAGCGCGTTCCTACGCGCTGTAAAACGCGCAACAGGCAAGAACCAATGATTCCCTATGGGAATGGTTCTCACCTGAGCGTTTTACAGCGCGTACGATCGCGCTGTAAAACGCCTGACGCCCCGAGAAGTACATGAGCTTCTTTGGCGCGTCTTGTCGCGCGTTCCCGTACATAGACTTCCGGGAACGCGCGACAATGGGCGTTCGCTTGTCTCTGTATGCGCGATTGCAAACGCCCGTACTATCGCGCATACAGAGCGCTCCATCGCAAACGCTCAGGTGTGAACCCAGCGTAAAAGTATTTTATCTGAGGAATGCAGAAACCGATTTTCACAAGACGGGTATCATTTCGTTCAGCAGGACCAACTCAGTATGTATAGTGTAATAGGGTTGATCCTGCTGAGAAGTGCTCCTTGTTCAGCTGGGGGCAATTATATAAATCTTTATACAGAAGAATTTGTTATTTAGAGGGATTGTGTTCGGGGCAGGGACAGACGGGCGCAGCTAACGGCACATCCTGATCATCCCATGTGTCCCGGAGATTAATGGAGCGATTCAGATACAAGACGCAGGCGCAGAGCAGTCGTCGTGGCAGATGCTGCAGTTTCCAAGCATCAGACATCTGAAAGGATTATCTATTAACAATTTCATTCCCATGTGCTCAGGCTCCCTGACCCCGGTAAAACACATTCTCATCTCCATAGTAACATATTGATACTGTGTAGATTTACATATTATGTCTCCTCGAAACTTTGTAGCCGTTCTATAAGTTTGGCTCCAGTTTCTTTCCAATGTTTTTCCGGAGCCTTCTGCATGAAGACGACTCCCGGAGAGCGATGTGGAGTGTGACATTATTGTGACAGATGTAATATAATAAATGTCAGACGTTTATGAATACGATATTGCAGGCGTCGCAGGAAGTTTTGTTATTAATATTATGATTGTCGTTTGTTCCGTTTGATCTTTTGGCATTAAAATTATCTGAATGTATCTACGTGATCCTATGTGAGGGAAACAGCGACAATATAAATATATAACCTGATCAGAGGAAACATTATCTATCATCTATTATCTATCCAGGGGTGGGATTCTAATTTTAACAACAGTTTCACGCGTCACGACATGTTTACATATACATACACCATATATGTGCAACACACACATACCACACATACCACCTGACTAAGGCCCCTTTCACACGGGGGAGTTTTCCTCGCGGGTGCAATGCGGGAGGTGAACGCATTGCACCCGCACTGAATCCGGACCCATTGATTTCTATGGGGCTGTGCACATGAGCGGTGATTTTCACGCATCACTTGTGCGTTGTGTGAAAATCGCAGCATGCTCTATTTTGTGCGTTTTGCACGCAACACAGGCCCCATAGAAATGAATAGGGCTGCGTAAAAAATCGCAAGCAAGTGCGGATGGCCGGATGCGGTACGATTTTCACGCATGGTTGCTAGGAGACAATTGGGATGGGGACCCAATCATTATTATTTTCCCTTATAACATGGTTACAAGGGAAAATAATAGCATTTTGAATACAGAATACATAGTACAATAGCGCTAGAGGGGTTAAAAAATATATATATTTTTAACTCACCTTAATCCACTTGTTCGCGCAGCCGGCATCTCTTCTGTCTTCTTTTGTGATGAATAGGACCTTTGATGGCGTCACTATGTTCATTACATGGTCTGTCACATGATCCATCACCATGGTAAAAGATCATGTGATGGACCATGTGATGAGCGCAGTGACGTCATCAAAGGTCCTATTCCTCACAGAACAAGACAGAAGAGATGCCGGCTGCGCGAGCAAGTGGATTAAGGTGAGTTAAAAAATGTTTATTTCTTTTTTAACCCCTCCAGCGCTATTGTACTATGCAGTCTGTATTCAGAATGCTATTATTTTCCCTTATAACCATGTTATAAGGGAAAATAATACAATCTACACAATACCAAAGCCAAACCTGAACTTCTGTGAAAAAGTTCGGGTCTGGGTACCACATTCAGTTTTTTATGACGCGCGTGCAAAACGCATTGCACCCGTGCAATAAAAACTGAACAACGGAATGCAATCGCAGTCAAAACTGACTCCAATCGAGTACCTACTCGCGCGGGTTTGCCGCAACGCATCCGGACCTTATCCGGACACGCTCGTGTGAAAGAGGCCTAAGGAGCTAATCTATCAGCGGCACCAGATCGGGATTTAGCCGATAACATGGTTCTCTGATCCAGTTGTAATATTAACAACCAGATCTGGAGAACTGGAGGGAAGTGGCTGAATCCAGTGTCTCCATCTATCTATCTATCTATCTATCTATCTATCTATCTATCTATCTATCTATCTATCTGTCTATCTGTCTATCTGTCTATCCATCTATCTATCTATCTATCTATCTATCTATCTATCTATCTGTCTATCTGTCTATCTATCCATCTATCTCCTATCTATCTATCTATCTATCTATCTATCTATCTAATATCTATCTATTATTTATTTATCCAAGTGATAAATTAAACAGCTGATTGGCCGGGTGCCAAGTGTTGGATCCCCACCTATCTGATATTGATAACCTAGCCTGAGGATAGGTTATCAATATTAAAGAGGACCTGCCACTACAAAATGCATTGCAACCTGCAGGCATCAGGACAAAGTGCTTTGTAAAACTTGCAATTTATACATTTAAATCTCTGCTATTTCTGACTTCATTGTTTATGGGGAGCTGCCATCAGTGATTGGCAGCATTCCTTGTGTAACTGTGTATCATAGATAGCTGTCAGTCACTGTATCTGAATCTTTTCCCACATTTTGTGGGGCCAGATTCTCTTTAGGCCTCTTGCACACGACCGTATGGTTTTGCAGGCCGTTTTAAACGGATTTGTTTTTCTGTTTTTTGTTTCAGTAGTGTTTCCGTTCCGTTTTTCCGTTTGGTTTATGTATATGGAAACAGAATGCAGGGAAGGGAGTACCTTCAGTTGTTTTTGTGCACCCATTGAAGTGAATAGTTCCGCATACGGATCTCAAACGGAATCCGAAAGAAAACGGAACAGAAACGGAAAAAATAAACGTTTGTGTGCAAGAGGCCTTAGGCCAATGCACAACCTTTTTAAGAGTTGCCATGAATCGTCTTTGGAACATTCACCATCCTGTTTTAGAAATATTTGACTTCACAAATATAAACTACATAATGTATATAAGTCATCATGAATAGTTACCTAGCAACACAGAAGAATGTCACATTAGATCAGTTACTTCACCAGAGATAAACATTCTCAAGGAGAAGCAAAGTCTCTTCCACCAAATAGTTTATGTGGCTGTCTCTTCTGCTCAGTAATAAGTGTGATCAACTGGGAACAGCAACATACTACACATAAACTATGAGGCTTCCTGAATCCATTATACTCCAGAGCTGCACTCACTATTCTGCTGGTGCAGTCACTGTGTACATACATTACTTATCCTGTACTGATCCTGAGTTACATCCTGTATTATACTGCAGAGCTGCACTCACTATTCTGCTGGTACAGTCACTGTGTACATACATTGCTTATCCTGTACTGATCCTGAGTTACATCCTGTATTACACTCCAGAGCTGCACTCACTATTCTGCTGGTGCAGTCACTGTGTACATACATTACTTATCCTGTACTGATCCTGAGTTACATCCTGTATTATACTCCAGAGCTGCACTCACTATTCTGCTAGTGCAGTCACTGTGTACATACATTACTAATACTGTACTGATCCTGAGTTACATCCTGTATTATGCTCCAGAGCTGCACTCACTATTCTGCTGGTGCAGTCACTGTGTACATACATTACTTATCCTGTACTGATCCTGAGTTACATCCTGTATTTCTTTTATTAAAATTTTAAAACAAACAGATAAATAAATATATAAAACAGAGACCAAACCAACCATACAGGACATGATGCTCCTCAGCGCGGCGCCAGCCCACTGGTCCAGCCCACTCGCCACAGAACACCAGCTATGTACAATATTTACAATATCTATGTACATGTACTAACCTTCCTGATCCGGTTGCACCTACCTACACTTAACAAATACAGAAGTTAAACTTACAAAAAGCCCACCCACCACCACCCCAATGCAACACACAATTATTATTATTTTTTTATATTATATATATACAGTCATGTGAAAAAATTAGGACACCCTTTGAAAGCATGTGGTTTTTTGTAACATTTTTAATAAAAGGTTATTTCATCTCCGTTTCAACAATACAGAGAGATTAAAGTAATCCAACTAAACAAAGAAAACTGAAGAAAAGTCTTTTCAAGATCTTCTGTAAATGTCATTCTACAAAAATGCCTATTCTAACTGAGGAAAAAGATAGGACACCCTCACATGTATTCCCTCTTAAATTGGCTCAGATCTCACACAGGTATATCACACCAGGTGCACATAATTAGTAGATCGTTACTCTGCATGTTGAATGAGGCTTGCCCTATTTAAACCTCAGACATTTAGTTTGGTGTGCTCCTGACTGTTGAAGTGAGAGTGAGCACCATGGTGAGAGCAAAAGAGCTGTCAGAGGACTTCAGAAAAAAGATTGTAGCAGCCTATGAGTCTGAGAAGGGATTTAAAAAGATCTCAAAAGATTTTGAAATCAGCCATTCCACTGTCCGGAAGATAGTCTACAAGTGGAGGGCTTTCAAAACAACTGCCAACATGCCCAGGACTGGTCGCCCCAGCAAGTTCACCCCAAGAGCAGACCTCAAGATGCTAAAAGAGGTCTCCAAAAACCCTAAAGTGTCATCTCGAGAACTACAGCAGGCTCTGGCTACTGTTGATGTAGAAGTACATGCCTCTACAATCAGAAAGAGACTGTACAAGTTTAACTTGCATGGGAGGTGTGCAAGGAGGAAACCTTTGCTTTCCAAGAGAAACATCGAGGCCAGACTGACATTTGCCAGAGATAAAGTTGACAAAGACCAGGACTTCTGGAATAATGTTCTTTGGACAGATGAGTCCAAAATTGAATTATTTGGACACAACAGCAGAGGACATGTTTGGCGTAAACCAAACACAGCATTCCAAGAAAAGAACCTCATACCAACTGTGAAGCATGGAGGTGGAAGTGTCATGGTTTGGGGCTGCTTTGCTGCAGCAGGACCTGGTCAGCTCACCATCATAGAATCCACGATGAATTCTACTGTGTATCAGAAGGTGCTTGAAGAACATGTGAGACCATCAGTTAGAAAATTAAAGCTGAAGCGGAACTGGACCATGCAACATGACAATGACCCAAAACATACTAGTAAATCAACCAAAGATTGGCTGAAAAAGAAGAAATGGAGAGTCCTGGAATGGCCAAGTCAAAGTCCAGATTTGAATCCCATTGAGATGCTGTGGGGTGACTTGAAAAGGGCTGTACGTGCAAGAAACCCCTCAAACATCTCACAGCTGAAAAAGTTCTGCATTGAGGAGTGGGTAAAATTTCCTCAGACCGATGTCGAAGACTGGTAGATGGCTACAAGAACCGTCTCACTGCAGTTATTTCAGCCAAAGGAGGTAACACTCGCTATTAGGGGCAAGGGTGTCATATCTTTTTCCTCAGTTAGAATAGGCATTTTTGTAGAATGACATTTACAGAAGATCTTGAAAAGACTTTTCTTCAGTTTTCTTTGTTTAGTTGGATTACTTTAATCTCTCTGTATTGTTGAAACGGAGATGAAATAACCTTTTATTAAAAATGTTACAAAAAACCACATGCTTTCAAAGGGTGTCCTAATTTTTTCACATGACTGTATATATATATATTTTTTTTTTTTTTTTGGGTCCCTGAGCTGGTCCCGCATCCCATGCCCCCAGTACATGATAATAGACGTCCATGAACCAGCCCAGGATTTTCTTATATGTCCCAAAGTCCCCAATGTTCCATGGAACCCTCCCCCCATTTACCCACCACCCAACCTAACACTACACCCGACAACTCAACCTATACAAATATACAAATATATATAGACATAAAGACATATAAACTACATTACATAGTACATTACATAGTAGACCTTAACCTCACCACCCACCGTGAGGCTTTTCAGCCACACACAACCCATTAAAGCCCAAGTTTGGCGCCTGCAAGCCCTATGTCCTCATACAGCCACCAAAACAAAACAAAAATCTACAGTGTCAGCTTCAGCCCACCACCGGGAGGGGAGACAACAGGCTAGGGTACCCTAAAGGCAAAACCCCTCCAGAGGAGAGAGGCTCTACCCGCCCCCAACCTCTCGTACTCCAGAGAGCGCACCTTCACCAGGTCTCCGAGAATGTTCCTAACCACCTCATCCTCGGGGAGGATTTTGCGTTGCGTCGAAACTAAACACCGTGCATGCCACGTGTAGTACCTGACCACTGAGCTGACTAGGAATAAAGTGCAAAGGTCCCTACCACCCAGGTGTCTGAATGCTCCATAGGCCCATTCCGCATAGGAGAGAGTGACCAGCCTAGGCCAGCCAATGGAGGTCCCCACCCTGGTGTAAACCTCTGTGTTAAAGGGACAATGAAGCAGGAAGTGGTCCATGCTTTCCAGCACACCACCGCACTCCTCACGGGGACACCCCCTGTCCTCAGAGCTCCTACACTTCAGATTGTCCCTCACACACAGTTTCCCATGGAAGCAGCGCCAAGTCAAGTCAAAGAACTTCAAGGGGATCCTATTGGAATTTAAAAGCCGTAACCCAACCCTCAGATCCCGACCTGGGCAGTCCCTGAGGGCCAGAGGTTTCTGGAAATGGGTCAACAGAACCCTCTGGTCAAGGAGTCTCCTTGACTGAGTCCTGATTTCCCACATCCCCAGACCCCACCGACGTAATACCTTCAGAACCAGGGCAGCATAAGCCGGGAGATGCCCATGTGGTGTGCGGAGATCCTTCACTTGCCCCCCTGTCTCCCATTCCTGGAAGAAAGGCCGAAACCATCCCCGACAGGAGGCTACCCACAGAGGAGCCCTCTCTTGCCAGAGGTTCGAGAGATTAATCTTAATAAAGGTGTTCACCAGGAACACCACAGGGTTGACCATACCCAACCCTCCTAGTCTCCTCGTACGGTAAGTAACCTCCCTCTTGACAAGGTTCAGTCTGTTTCCCCATAACATCTGGAAGAACAGACTGTAGACCCGAGTCCAGAAAGGTTCCGGCAAGACGCACACACTGCCCAGATATAACAGCAAAGGGATCAGGTAGGTTTTGATAATGTTCACCCTTTCCCTGAGGGTTAAAGACCAACCCTTCCACTGGTCCACCTTCTGAGCGGCAATCTTAAGCCTGCTATCCCAGTTTTGATGGGGGTAATCCCCCTGGCCAAATTCAATGCCGAGGACTTTTGTAGATTCCTGGGGCTCTGGAAGGGTGTCCGGGAGATCAAAACCAGGATCTCCACCTCCCAGCCAGAGACTCTCACACTTATCTCGGTTGATCTTGGACCCAGATGACTCTGAGTAGCGCTCTACCTCAGACAGTACCCACTCTGCCTCCCCTCTCGAAGACACAAAGATAGTTACGTCATCAGCATACGCCACCACCCTCAGTGTAGTCTCCGGAGCCGCCCGGTCCATCCCGATGCCCGCCAACGGCCCACGATCAACCCCTCTAAGGAAGGGATCGATCGCGAACACGTACAAAAGCGGGCTCAGAGGACAACCCTGGCGAACCCCAGATCCCACCCCAAAAGGACGCCCAATCCAACCATTCACAAGCGGGAAACTCTCTGCCCCTGCATACAAGGTCTTAAGCCAATCAACAAACCCCCCGGGCAGGCCATATCTCAGAAGGACAGACCAGAGGTACTCGTGGTTAACACGATCAAATGCTTTTGCCTGATCCAAGGACAGCATGTACCCCTTCCAGTGACCTGCCCTGCCCTGCTCCACGGCCTCCCGGACACTGAGCACAGCACTAAAAGTACTGTGGCCGGGAACAGAGCAATGCTGGGCCCCAGAAAGGAGCTGGGGTGCAAACTTCACCAGCCGATTAAATAGCACCTTTGCCAAAATCTTTCTGTCCACACCGAGGAGCGCTATGGGACGCCAATTCTCAATGTGGAAAGGATCTTTACCCTTTGACAGGATGATCAGGGCCGACCTCCTCATTGACTTTGGTAGAGTACCCGAGGAGAGACACTCATTTAATACCTCAGTCAAGAGGGGAACTAAGGTGTCCTTAAAGGTCTTGTAAAACTCAGATGTTAAGCCATCCGGACCAGGTGATTTTTTGGGAGCAAGCCCCTCAATCACCAGACTGACTTCCTCTTCACTGATCATTTCCGTCAAACCGTCAAGAGAGGGGTCTACCCCTGGTTCAGGGACAGTTTCAGTCAGGAAAGCCGATATCTTATCACGATCAAGATCCCTCCTTGCCATGAGATGTGAGTAAAAGGATCTGACAACCTCCAGGATCCCTGATCTGGACCTTCTCAGAGAACCCGTACTATCAATCAGTCCTGACACAATCTTACTACTCACTGACATCCTGCAGTTTTTGTAAGGGTCGGGCGAGCGGTATTTCCCGTAATCCCTCTCAAAAACCAAAGATGCGTGCCTATCGTACTGACACCTCATAAGCAAAGACTTCACTCTGGAGATCTCCTCACGGCTACCCCCAGTCGAGACAAGACGTTCGAGTTTCCTCCTCAGGCCCTGATACAGGCGATACTTACTCAGACTCCTGAGGCTCGAGAGCTGGCGGAAGAATCTCCCCACCCTTTCCTTGAAGATCTCCCACCACTCAGACTTACTGCCGCAGAGATCCAGCAATGGTACCTGGCTCTGAACGAAATCCTCAAAGGACTGTCTTATCTCCGCTTCTTCCAAGAGAGACGAATTGAGCCTCCAGTAGCCCCTCCTGCAAAAACAAAATGTCAGCTTCAACCCAGCTGAAAAAATCAAAGGCCGCAAATCTAGCCGTATCTGACTTAATGCTGGCGACATTAATGGACGCCAGCGTCAACGGAGTGAGTGCCGCCATCATGGGTGATTGAATTAGATGGCTTTCTTTTCCCACTGCCCCCACCAACTTTTTCATCAGATGATGGCTTACCCCTCTTCAAACAAACAGATGTGTCCATTTCACCTCTGCCCTTGTGCTCTGACTCCAAGCCAGCCCCCACCCCTGAGGACATGTTTTCCCCAGTAGAAGGAGGCTCGGCGTCCCCCGCAGGCCCAGGTGTCACCGCGACTCCCGAAACCTCCCCACCGGCTCCCTCCCCTGAGGAGGGGGAGGTGTCACCAATGGCTTGGAACCGGTTTGAGAGACTAATCAGAGGGGGGTTGGTTGTACCTTCCTTTGGCATCTGGCGGGTGGGAGAAGATCTTAAATCTCCCTTTTTCCCTGTACGTTTATTACCCTGCTTTTGCCATCCCCCACTTCCCCCGTCATGGGGGGATAATGAGGAGATGGCACCTTCCTCTTCCTGGATCCTCCTAATTTCCTCATCCAGCTCACTGTCCCTTTGGGCCTCAGCAGTAGCAGCAGTCTCAGGGGTGAGATCAGGGGTCATCCCAGCTTCCCCAGTTGCCTGAGGTTCCCGGGATTCACCCATCTCCCTCTCCCTTCGGCGATTTTCCTGACGCCTCAGTTGGGCAGGCGTCTTTTGCTTACTTTTCTTCCCTGGCCCCTCTGTTCCTTCACTTCTGCCAGCCCCTGCCCCAGTAGAATTGGCCTCACGGCTTCCTCCCGCCGGGGCATTGACCGCATTGGCAAAGGAATGAGGGCAGCGACTGAATGGGTGACCTAAGTCACCACACAGGTGACACCTAATCTCTGCACATGATGCAGCGAGGTGGCCAATCTCCCCACACAGCGCGCACTTCTGTACAGTGCAGTTAGCACTGAAGTGTGTGGGGCTGCCGCATCTGTGACAGAGCTTCGGCTGACCCTGGTAGAAAATCTGGATGCGATCCCTTCCAAGGAAGGTGGCAGATGGTATGTGAGTAACTGTGTTTCCTAAAAGCCTAAGTTTTACCATGAACGTCCAGGCCCCAGACCAGATGCCATGTTCATCCCTGTTCTTCTTGGGAACCTCCACGACCTCCCCATATCGGCCGAGCCACGTCATGATGTCAATACATGAGAGTGACTCGTTACGGGTTAGAACGGTCACCCTCTTCACATTGTTCTGACGAGACACTGCCTGGACGGCAAAATCTCGCCAGCTGGGCTCGTCCTTTGCCATCTCATAGTTCGACCAGAAGAGCTCAAGTCCCTCCGGCCGAACAAAGCTGACATCGAACTCAGGGGTCCCATAGGGATGTATCAAGGCGTAGATGTCTGTCGCCTTGAAGCCCATCTTTAGAAGGAGCTCAACAACTTCTGATCTTGAAGGACATGTATCACTGCCCCTCCACCTCAGACGGACCACATTCCTACGGAGAGCACCCTGCCCAGCTGTCGGGAGGGACCACGTGGTCTCCCCGCTCCTTTGCTCTCGGAAGGCTGAGAGGCCATGCCTATCTATCCAAAAGGATAGATCAACCTCCCTCCCCTCTACATTGATTGTGCTCTCCCCTCTCTTTAGAGCCTCCAGAAGACGCCGCTGCAAAACGCCGTCCCCAGAGCCAGAGGACAAGGAGGGTCCCCTACTCACCCCGGCCGTGACAGTAGCAAAACTGCGCACAGGGGCTGCCACAGCCGGGGGGGCAACCGGACCAGGTTCCACACCCTCCCCGCTTACCAAAGACCCTCCACCACCCACTTCCATATCTTCCATCCCCAAACCAGCCTTACTTACAACAGATTCTGCGACCTCCCTTCCTTCCCTCCTAACACCATTCACTCCACCATCCAAACCCCCAGACATATTTTTATTAAAAATAATTTTCTGCCCCCCACCTGCTCCCTCACTCATACTGGCTGAACCGGTGTGTTTTGGTGTAATTATTGGTACCTCAGCATCACTGGGCCCTGGGGTCGGAGCTGCCCCCAAAAGACAGACCACAGCCCCAACCCCACTTTTATCATTGCCCTCCGCTTCCTCAGTACTACCATTTACAACTTTTGGGCGCCGCTGATCCATTACCGGGCGCCGCTGATCCAAACGCTGCTGATCTGTTCTTTCATGGCGCCGCTCATCTGGACCAGCAGCGCCAATACAAAACAAAGGCTTTGGCCTCAGTTCTTGACCTTCATTGGGAGGCGTAACCGTCATAGCTCCGACAGCTCCTTCATGCCTCTGCTGGCCCGAGGGAACAGCGTCATCAGCGGTTGGAGCCATCGGAGCTCCTGCAGCCATCTGTGGCGTGGAGCCACCCCCTCCTCCCATCAGGGAGCAAACTCCAGCGCCAGAGATTTTTCTCTCATCCTCCGCAGTAACCTTCCTGTCCGGCTTTTCAGCCGGTGTCGCACCAGCTCCATCCCCGTTACTGCAAACAGAGACGGAGCTCACCACCATATCGGATACCTCGCTCTCCCCTCTCTCCTGCACCGAGTCCACTGCAGGACACGGGCTGGGCTGAGAAGAGGGGCTAATACAGTGAGCCGGCCCTGCGGTCGACCCGGGGGTCCCAGGGAGGGGGGTGTATACATATCTTACCTGCTCCTGGAGCTTGGTCTTCTTAGCCTTTTTCTTTCCTTCCCCAGGCGTCTCCGGTGGCAACTCATCACCAAAGCATAAGTCCTGGAAACGCACTGGGGACTCCAGGAGCTGGATCTCCTCCACTAGGGCCCCTCCCGGGCCGCAGGTCTCATACTCATCCCCCGAGCCGCAGCTGGGTGACCTTGCTATTTGGCGTGCAGGGGGCCCACTGTACGGAATCTGCTCCTGCAGGCTGCCAGGTGGATCTTGCTGGTCATCATCATCATCCTCCTCCTGCACGACTGGTTCCTTCTCCACCTGGCTGTCAGGCTGCTGCCCCATCTGCCCCTTCTCCTCCGCCATCTTCCGAAAACGTTCCTCGTTTAGGAGTTTTTCCTTAAACGGGCCGCTTTTATCTCGGAGTACAGTCCGCCTTTGCTCAATCTCGCCAATGTCAGCTTGTAGCTGCTTTATTTGGCTCTCCAGCCCCTGCTTCTTCCTCTTTGGGGCCACTCCAACACAAGACCTCAAGCCGCGCAGCTCCTCCCGGAGCCTCCTCAGGGTCTTAGTCGCGTCTTCGTACTCACGGAGGTGGCTCATGACCCGGGATCCGTAGGTGGAAATGGACTCCCGGGCCCTCAGTACGCCCCAGCCTTCCTCCTCAAGATCTGCTTCACCTCCGTGAACACTCGGCTTTTGCTGGGCCCCGGAAGGGCCACTCTCACCCATGCTGGCATTCGGGTCCTCCTTAGCGGATCCAGCCTTGCGGCTCTTCCTACTACCCTCAGACTCAGGGGAGACAGAAGCCACATTACTGCGACTCCTGCCAGATCTTCTTACCCCTGAGTCCTCCATGCAGGCCAAACGCTGGCTTCTCCTGTCCCCTGAAGGCCTGCCGCTGGGAACAGGAGCATGGGGCTTGCTTCCCTCGCTCATGCCTGAGAACCCACTCTCCCCCTGGGGAGGAGAGAGCCGGCCTCAGGTGGATAGATTTTCCTCCAAACGCTCAGGAGCAGCAGCAGCAGCTACACACAGCCACAGGCGACCACACCCACAGGTAATCGCAGCTCAGGAACAGCTGGTCCAGAGCTGCGCTCACTATTCTGCTGGTGCAGTCACTGTGTACATACATTACATTACTTATCCTGAGTACATCCTGTATTATACTCCAGAGCTGCACTCACTATTCTGCTGGTGCAGTCACTGTGTACATACATTACTTATCCTGTACTGATCCTGAGTTACATCCTGTATTATACTCCAGAGCTGCACTCACTATTCTGCTGGTGCAGTCACTGTGTACATACATTACTTATCCTGTACTGATCCTGAGTTACTTCCTGCATTATACTCCAGAGCTGCACTCACTATTCTGCTGGTGGAGTCACTGTGTACATACATTACTTATACTGTACTGATCCTGAGTTGCATCCTGTATTATACTCCAGAGCTGCACTCACTATTCTGCTGGTGCAGTCGCTGTGTACATACATTACTTATACTGTACTGATCCTGAGTTACTTCCTGTATTATACTCCAGAGCTGCACTCACTATTCTGCTGGTGGAGTCACTGTGTACATACATTACTTATACTGTACTGACCCTGAGTTACATCCTGTATTATACTCCAGAGCTGCACTCACTATTCTGCTGGTGGAGTCACTGTGTACATACATTACTTATACTGTACTGATCCTCAGTTGCATCCTGTATTATACTCCAGAGCTGCACTCACTATTCTGCTGGTGCAGTCACTGTGTACATACATTACTTATCCTGTACTGATCCTGAGTTACATCCTGTATTATACTCCAGAGCTGCACTCACTATTCTGCTGGTGCAGTCACTGTGTACATACATTACTTATCCTGTACTGATCCTGAGTTACTTCCTGTATTATACTCCAGAGCTGCACTCACTATTCTGCTGGTGGAGTCACTGTGTACATACATTACTTATACTGTACTGATCCTGAGTTGCATCCTGTATTATACTCCAGAGCTGCACTCACTATTCTGCTGGTGCAGTCGCTGTGTACATACATTACTTATACTGTACTGATCCTGAGTTACATCCTGTATTATACTCCAGAGCTGCACTCACTATTCTGCTGGTGCAGTCACTGTGTATATACATTACTTATCCTGTACTGATCCTGAGTTACTTCCTGTATTATACTCCAGAGCTGCACTCACTATTCTGCTGGTGGAGTCACTGTGTACATACATTACTTATACTGTACTGACCCTGAGTTACATCCTGTATTATACTCCAGAGCTGCACTCACTATTCTGCTGGTGGAGTCACTGTGTACATACATTACTTATACTGTACTGATCCTCAGTTGCATCCTGTATTATACTCCAGAGCTGCACTCACTATTCTGCTGGTGCAGTCACTGTGTACATACATTACTTATCCTGTACTGATCCTGAGTGACCTCCTGTATTATACTGCAGAGCTGCACTCACTGTTCTGCTTATGGAGTTACTTTGGAGACACATTATTTATCCTTTATAGATTGCGTGTTAAATCCTGCATTACATGTCATATATTATTGGATCATTTATTGCTGTATCTCTAGTACTGATATTAATTTGGTTTACAAACCAGCTCCTAACCTCACCAGACATTTTCTTTAAAGAAATGAAACTGCAGTAGAGCTGTCACATTGATTACAGCTCTTTTGCTTGTATCCATCCACTGGGAATGAGGGAGCTTAGTACAATTCGAAAAGTTGTCAGTCAGCGTTCGTCAGCTGGGAGAGCAGAAGAACTTCAATGCTCCCTCCACAGTTACTTACAACTTCACACATTTCCCAATGGCTAAACTTCTCCAGTATGTGCCATGAAAAATCTGTCAGTTTCAGCAGAAATCATGTGATAATGGAAAAAATCGGCCGCTGCTGAAAATATAATATATTCCGTTATTAGACTGACATAAGTACTGTTTTATCTGAATGAGTCCTATCACAGTAAGGCTTTGTTCACATGTCAGTTATTTGATCAGTTATTATGACTGAGCCAAAACCAGGTGCGGCTCAAAAACACAGAACAGGTGCAGATCTTTTCATTAGACCTTATCTCTGTGTCGCCTGATCAAATAACTGAAGGCTTCGTTCACATCAGCGTTCAGCCTTTCCGTTCTCCTCTTCCGTTTAGGGGCAGGAAAACGGAAAGGACGGATTCGGCACATAACTGAGCCGAACGGAGCCCATGGGCCCCATAGACTATAATGGGGTCCGTTATGTTTCCGCTCAGAATATTTTTGAAGCGGAGACAAAAGTCCTGCATGCACTACTTTTGTCTCCGCTCCAAAATCATCTTCTGAGCGGAAACCTAACGGACCCCATTATAGTCCGTTAGTCCATATATATATGGGGCCCGTGGGCTCCGTTCGGCTCAGTTATATGCTGAATCCGTCCTTTCTGTTTTCCTGCCCCTAAATGGAAGAGGAGAACGAAAAGGCTGAACGGTGATGTGATTGAAGCCTAACTCTTCAATGAGCTTCAGCAGTACAGAGCATTTCAGGAAAGGACTGTTCTGATTTTGTGGAAGACACTGACGAGATTTATATAGTGGGAGAAATGGAGTCCCCGGCATTAGGGCTCATGTACACGACCATATGTATTTTGCTATTCGCAAAAAACGGATCCGCAAAAAATACGAATGACATCCGTGTGCATTCCGTACTTTGCAGAAAGGAGCAGCTGGCCCATAATAGAACAGTCCTAACCTTGTCCATAATGCGGACAATAATAGGACATGTTCTGTTTTTTTGCGGAATGTAAAATGGAATGCACACGGACTAACTTCCGTTTTTTCGCAGACCCAATAAAATGAATAGGACCCGCCGTGAACTTCCGGTTCGCGAACATTTGATTGTGTTTGCGCAATCGCGCTCGCGAAACCGTCCCAGCAGATGTTTGTCCATCACTATTCCCCATAAGGTCTGCAAAAAAAACGTAACGGACACGGAAATAAAATAAGTTTGTGTGCCCGAGCCCTTACAGAGTATTTCAGGAAAAGAGTATCTCTTGTGATGCAAACAGTGTTATTATGTTGTGAGGAAGGGAACGGACTAAGGCCTCTTTCACACCGGCGTTGCGGGAAAATGTGCGGGTGCGTTGCGGGAACACCCGTGGTTTTTCCGCTGGTGTGCAAAACATTGTAATGCGTTTTGTAATCGCGTGAGAAAAATGGCGCATGTTTGGTACCCAAACCTGGACTTCTTCACAGAAGTTCAGGCTTGGGATCGGTGTTCTGTAGATTGTATTATTTTCCCTTATAACATGGTTATAAGGGAAAATAATAGCATTCTGTATACAGAATGCACAGTACAATAGCGCTGGAGGGGTTAAAAAAAATAAAAAATAATTTAACTCACCTTAGTCCACTTGATTGCGTAGCCCGGCATCTCTTCTGTCTCCTTTGCTGAACAGGACCTGTGGTGAGCATTAATTTCAGGAACAGGACCTGTGGTCAGGGGCGTAACGATCGCGGGTCGCAGGGAGTGGCCCGCTGTACTAACATGTATGAAGCGCTGTGACGGGCCCAGCATGAAGTACAGTGACAATGCCGGGCCCCCATCAGGGCGCTCCATTACATGTTTAATATGAAGCAAGGTGGGGGGAGGTTTGCGCAGAGGGGGGAGGAGGAAGAGGGGGGACGCGCGCACTCACTCACTCACATACAGTCCGCCCGGCATTTCTTGTCACTGCCAGGCTGTATCCAGATCATCAGTGAAGCAGGAGCTCTAGAGCTCCCTCTGCTGGCCGCACATCGCGCTGCTGGCTGTGGGAGGAGCTCTGAAGGCCCGGGAAACTGCCTTCAGCACAGCCAGCAGCGCCATGTGAGTGTGGCAGCGCAACACCAGGGAAGAGGGTAAGTATGTGTTTTTTTATTTTCTTTTCCTAAACACTGCAGACTGGGGGCAAAGGGGAAGGGGGTTGATGGGCACAACTAGAGTGAGGGGCACAAAAGTGGGCATCTCTACTGAGGGGGCACCTAATATGTCATAACTACTGTGAGGGGGGCACATATAAAGGCATAACTATGAGGGGCACATATATCAACTACTGTGAGGGGGGCACATAATCTAGCATAACCACTGTGAGGGGCACATATGTGGGCATATTTAATGTGAGGGGCACATAATCTGGCATAACCACTGTAGGGGGGCACATATCTGGTCATAACTACTGTGAGGGGCACATAATCTGGCATAACCTACTGTGAGGGGTAACATATCTGGCCATATCCACTGTGAGGGGCACATATCTGGGCATAACCACTGTGAGCGGGCACATATCTGGGCAAACCCCTGTGAGCGGGCACATATCTGGGCATATCCACTGTGAGGGGGAACTTATCTGGGCATAACTACTTTGAGGGGGCACATATCTGGCATAAATACGTGAGGGGGCACATATTTGCATAACTACTGTTAGGGGGCACATATTTGGCATAACTACTGTGAGGGACACATATCTGGGCATAACTACTGTGACAGGAAACAAAGGTAGGCATAACTGCTGTGAGGGGCCACAAGAAGGGACATAACTTTTGTGAAGGGACCACAAGGTGGGCTTAATTACTGTGAAAGGCCACAAGGTGGGCATTAGTACTGTGAGGGGCCACAATGTAGACATTAGTACAGTGTGGTTGCACTTAGGGGAAATGTCCTTAAATTACCCTGCTATACATTGGCATAGCTCAGTCTACCAGGCCAGCACAGCGCCCCCTGCTGGTAGTTTTCATAGGGGCAGTCACCATCCCTTCCTATGTGATTATTCTTTTTTCTCTATCACCACAGGAACCTTGTTCTGGATCCAGCGGACATCACGCCGACGCCAGAGACACCCTGGATGAGGTAGGACCAGATTTATTAGGACTGGGTGAGTGTAGCCATACATTGGGCTTAGGGCTCTTTAACACGAGCGGATCCCGTGTGGCTAAACTGCTGTGTGAAAGAAAGCCAAGCCCCGCTCCGGACAGCAGAGACACTGAGTAGTAACATGATTGATAATGCTCTTTGCCTCTCTGTGATCGTTTTGCTACAAAATCACGGTGACAACTTTATCTCATTGTGATTTTGTAGTAAAAAGGTCACAGAGAGGCACGGAGCTGTCTATGCTGTCCGGAATGGGGCTTGGCTCTCATTCACGCAGCGGAACTAGCCGCACGGGAAAGAGCCCTTAGTAAGAAATTCTGCCGCTTCTTTGTATAAATGGGGGGGGGGGGGGGGGCCCCGATCCAAAGTTTGCACTGGGGCCCATAACACTCTAGTTACGCCACTGCCTGTGGTGACATCACTCCGGTCATCACATAATCCATCACCATGGTTAAAAGATCATGTGATGACCGGAGTGACGTCACCACAGGTCCTGTTCAGCAAAGGAGACGACGAAATGCCGGGCAGCGCGATCAAGGGGACTAAGGTGAGTTAAATGATATATATTTTTTTTTTTAACCCCTCCAGCGCTATTTACTATGCATTCTGTATTCAGAATGCTATTATTTTCCCTTATAACCATGTTTATAAGGGAAAATAATAATGATTGGGTCCTCATCCCTATCGTCTCCTAGCAACCGTGCGTGAAAATCGCACCGCATCCGCACTTGCTTGCGATTTTCACACAACCCCATTCATTTCTTTGGGGCCTGCGTTACATGAAAAACACACAATATAGAACAAGCTTCGATTTTCCTGCAGCGCACAAGTGATGCGTGAAAATCACCACTCATGTGAACAGCCCCATAGAAATGAATGGGTCAGGATTCAGTGCGGGTGCAATGCGTTCAACTCACGCATCGCATCCGCGCGGAATACTCGCCAGTTTGAAAGGGGCTTAAGAGTCACGTGATAGAAAGAGCAGGAGTCCCCAGCAGCACAGAGTCTTTCAGAAGAAGAATGTGCTGATCTTGTGGGTGGTAGTGACCTGTTAATGAGGACAGGACTTCATGATTCAGGGGCAATTACATGATGTGAGGAGAGGGATGGAGACATGGGCTTACACAGTGGAAGGACATGAGGTTAACAGCAGTACAAAGTATTTCAGGTAACAGAATGAGAATTCCCCAGTACAAGCAGAAGACTCCTCAGCATTTCAGGAGAGAAGCCTGATGCCCCTGTGACCTGTCCTGACCATGTATACCAGAGACTGCTTGTTTTTGCATGTTCCCTTTCAGTGAATGAGTTCTCCTGTTTGAGACCTTTCCTCCAATATCATAACTTATTACAGTCATGTGACCTTCATCGAGATTCCTTACGGCGCTGAATTCCAGTAACTGACAAAATATCCCATAATCCTCCTGAAATTCTCATTCTGATGACACCACATTATTTCAGGTTTAATATAGAGAAGAGATGTTTACGAAGATTGGTTTAATTAAACGATAAATCTGTGGAGGTTACGGGACTGCGACCAGAATCCTGCAGTCCTATCAGGCATTGCACACATGTAGCTGATTAATACTTTGCTACATGGGAATAACCTGCTGCAGCATTGATGAGCATGGATTCACACGTGTCAGAACGCGCGCAAAGGAGAAATCTGCTGCAAAACTTGCAGATTTGCCACAGACTTGCAATGCCAAGGTAGTTCTGCATCAAATCAACATCTAACAATTTGCATCCAAATCCCCATGGAAAACAAGCCTGTGACATAAAAGTCAAGAAAATGTGACTATCCCCTGTGTTCACCGATACAGTCCCTGCCCATAGACTGTATTAGGATATGGATCCCCTCTATCAGCCAGAGCAGAGAGACCCGATGAACCACATGGTCAGCCGTTCATTGGAATGGGCTGCCTGTCATACTTCACTTCGCTGCTGTTTTTCCCTGCATTGGCTTCTACCTCACAGTTTGTTTTTTGCCTTCCTCTGGATCAACTTGCAGGATAACAGGCCGAACTCGATGGACAAATGTCTTTTTTCGACCTTATGTACTATGTTACTATGTTACCTGATGCATTTCTGATGCACCTGATGCGTTCCCAGACCTTCGACGATCAGCTGATTCCAAGGCCATCTTCAACCTAAAAAGCAGTTGTTGCGATCAGAAAAAAAAAGTATTTAAATGCTACATTATAAAACAAAA